>NC_056732.1:1269718320-1270018320 GCF_019279795.1 Protopterus annectens | reverse complement strand
TTGCGCTTAAAAAGGGTTAATTAGGTAGTCTGACACGGAGAGGGAGTCTATTCCACAGAAGGGGGAGTCCCTGGGACACAAATCTGTGCCACCAACAAGTCCTATTGATGTCAAAGACCAGGCTGAGATCAAGTGTGTGGGTTACTCTAGTGCAGCTTGACTTGCGGACATGCAGCAGTCCCATCAAGGTGGGGTCTGAGATTGCTCTGTATGCCAGGCAGAGGTCACCTCTGAGGAGTCTGTATGAGAATGAGTAAAGGGACAAGGCTTTTGGCCTATCTGTGTAAGGTAGATGCTTGAGGCCCTGGATTCTCCTGGTGAGGAACCTCTGTGGTCTCTCCAGCAGCTGCATGTGCTTTGAGAGGTAGATGCCAAAAGGGGCATTGTACTCAATAATGGGTCTTATAAGGGAAAATACAGGGGTGTTATGACCTTCCCTGTTCCTGGATGAGATACCCTTACTAATGAGATCAATGCTGGTTTTATTAACCACATCTTTTGTAATAAATGTTTTTCAGTAACCTTGACAGCTTCTTCATTAGCATTGTTTCACCTGCTAGCCCTAACAAAATTAACGTTTGGGAAATAATGAGCTATATTAGTATTTTAACACAGCCCAGCTAGTGGGGATAAAGGCAAAAACAGTGGTTTAAAATGAGGGACAATTATGAAATATTATAGTAGTCCACTTACTGTGGTGGTGGTGCTGCGGTAGTGTTGTCGCCTCACAGATAGACGTTGTCCTGTTCGATTCTCAGCTAGAGCGTCTTCTGTGTGGAGACATGCGTGAATGGGCGTACCTTCGTTGAAGGTTGTGCGTCAGGGCTGGCAACTCGACATGTAAAAATCAACTGCCAATCATTAGCGGACCGGAGTTCCGCTGTGGCGACCCCTAACCGGGAAAAGCCGAAAGACACAACATAGTACTTCACTCAAAATATTAACACAACATGATTGGCATCAAAAAACAGTTAATGTCTGTACTTAATGATTGATTGCAGTCCTCGGTGATTTACCAGAAAGTATGGAACTTTATGAAGAAATAGACAAAATATATGAGACACAATAGCTGAGAATTGCAACATCGGAGTCAAAGAATGCGGTCTGTAAATAACACTACCCCTGTTATAATAAAACAGCACAACAAATATCTACAAATGACATATTTAACAGCAATAATTGAAGCTACCCCGTCCCCATCTGCAGGGACATGGACTCTATCAAAAACATCTTAGTCACCAACTGGAACATAATTAAGGCTGATGGAAACCTCAGTAAGACACTGGGCAATGGCCCTACTTTTTCCTACTAAGGAATATTTTTGAAAAAAATGACTGTAACCCTGCGCCGAATGATGGACCGCCTCTAGCAGGGATGTTCAGCTGTGAACGATGTGTGGTCTGTCCACACACCAAAAAGAAATATACTTGTTGAGGAAATAAGGCAACCTCCGTTCTTCTTGGAAATAAGTTGATTTAATGGTCCACCACAGCAAATTAAAGCACCATGCAGTAACACAAAGTCCCAGCAAAAGCAGCAACACAAAGAGCATAAACGCTGATAAATTCCACTGCGTTTTCGTTTAAGAAACTTCTTCCGATGAAACAGAATACAAACTGAAGTTTCATGGAGCTCTTAAATACTCTAAACAATTACAGTTAATCACATAATTCAATAATTAATTAATTAAATGCCCTATTAAACAATTAAAAAATTAAAAATGCCAGCACCATATAAGGATTTCCTGTGGAAAGCTTAAATTCTTTAAATCTTTTTAAGTAAAAAATTCATTTAATTTAAAATTGTTAAAAAACTTACTGGTACCACAAAATCATGGCCAAGTAGGAAGGTTAAAAATATTAATGTTAAAAACACAGCCCAGAACACTCGTTGTACATATTTAAAAACAATTATACATATCTTAATTCAAACAACTGTTCAAGAGATTCCAATACTAATATTGCCATCTAGGGGTCACAATTTGTTATTACACTCTCATAAAAATGGTCTGTCCACACATATTAACCGGCACTGACCACCGCTTCCCTCACAATGGACTCATTGTGACCCACAAAAAACGATATGATTGCCACTCCGATTTTATTGTTTACTCAGCCATATGCAATTCCTGTGATGGCTTCTATATAGGTAAAACCATCAGAAGATTGTCTGACAGAACCAAGGAGCACCTAGCTGCCATCCGGAATAAAGACAACAGTAATGCTCTGGGCCGGCACAGTCAGACCTGCCCCAACTTCATTAAATTCCATTTCTTTGTACTTGAACAAATTGACCAAGTGTTTGGTGACAACGAGACTCTTCTCAAGCTCAAAGAGCTGAGATGGCAAATCTTGCTTAATGCAGAGACAAAACCGGGACTAAACGAAAGTGTCAATCTAAAATGCGCACTAAAATGGTTAAACTGAAAATGTTTTAATGAGCGCTGTAATTGTTAAATTGAATATGTTATAATGAATGTTAAAAGGGGTGGAAAAATGGCTAAATCAAAAAAGTGTAAAGATTTGATAATATCTATAATCTGTAGTTTTTCGCTGCTTTTGGCCCCCATTGGCCCATTTTACCTCTCCTGTCACCCAATCGCAGGAGTCTCCACTACTCCCCCCGGTTGGTCAAAATATCCCGTACCACAGGTAACTTTGGTCCCCAGGGTTCTCAACTGTGATTGGAGCAACACACCTGGTACTCTCACCCCACTGGTGTCTCACTCCAGCTGTGCACATTGGATGACACATATACCTGAAACGAGGCCACTGAAGCTCCTGCTGATAATGTTGGTCCACCGGGATTGGAGCAATATGCCTAGTTCTCTCACCCCATTGGAGTCTCGCTCCCACTATTTACATTGGATGACACGTATTCCTATAACGAAGCCATTGGGGCACCTCTCGATAGATTTGGTCCTATCATATCAGCACAGGAACGACTCTCCATTGGCTTACGTACCCTGTACAGAATATGCAACTAAGCTCCTCAGTGGAGCATTAAGTCTGCCCTGAACCAATAACTACTCGTGACGCGGAGGAAATCAGATGAGATATTTCCCACCTAGTGTACGATTACCCCTGACTATATTCTCTGGCTAGTTAATTAAGCGGAGGTTTGGACTTTTCCTAAACCCGCCGGGTTCCATCTAGGCAGCCCCTGCCTTATATTACACTGATCTGAAGAAGCTCAGACTTGGCCACGAGGTTCTGTCTCGGCTTCTTGCTCATATTAACCAGTCTACATCCACCAGAGCCCGAACAGCAGGATATTAAGCCCTAGTATTCTGTCACATAATTCCACCCAGCGTTAAGCCCCAGTCTTTGACTATAGACACCCAAACGAATACAGTAGCACTGGGTCGAATCTAAACCTATGGCAGCAGTTGATCTAACAGGAAAAACGCTGTGGCTAGATAGCTCTCTCACTGTAAGCTACAATGGTAGCACAGATCCCCTTTGGAATGTTTAGTAACAAGGTTTACACAGTACCTTATTAACGAAAATTGTTCTACGAGAGTCTCTGTTAAAAAGTTAATACAATTCTTTGAAATTGAACGAAGCATAAAGCCAATAAGCTAAAGAATGAAGCAAGTATTTAAGGTACGTATAAATTGAATATAAAGCAGGGGAACAAAATGATTGATACGAGGTCCCGACCATTGTCCTGACCTATTTGAGGCATTTTTCCCTGATAAAAGTATTATAGAAATGTGACAACCCACGATGAATTATGTTTAAACACATTACTGGCTACCTGACAGTCCCTCAGGAGTAAGTCCATTGGACCACCAATACACCACGAGCACAGTGATTGGTCCTTATTTTAGCAAGCTTAACGTTTTTAAAATATTATGGCTCTTCTCGTGTACTATATAAATCAATGAAATTCTTATTGTCTGTGTATTTCTCTAAGGCTAAGCTCTCTCAACTCAGTACTGGCGAAACCAGTCAGGAGGAGAAGGAAACCACACTCACTACAATTCCAGTCTCACATAGACCTACCACGACAGCAAACCAAACACATAAACACACAAAAACATACTCAGAGGCTCTAAATAAAAACATGCCTAAGCAGCAGAGACGTCCAAAGCAGACACCCAAGCAACCGCCACCCCAAAACAAAACACGTGCAACACATAGCTCACAAAGCCAGTGTGCTGAACAGTCACAGCCCTTAAGGCTAAACAACACACCTGATACACTTGTAATAGGTGACTCTATCGTCAGGCACACTGACGTCCCGCTCACCATGCTGAACAAGGAGAAGGTCACGGTGAGCTGCCTGTCGGGCACTAGGATCTGCCACATAACACAAGCACTCAGGTCACTCCAAGGCAAGTACAGATATGACTCAGTCATTGTCCATGCTGGTGTGAATGACCTGAGACGTACCTCCCTGGACTACATCAAAAGAGACATAGAGGAGTTCTCTGAGCATGTAGCCCAGGCCGGTATGACCCTGACCTTGAGTAGCATCTTACCCTCACCAAGAATGATGCCACAATATGAAGACAAGATGATCAATTTCAACAATTGGCTTGAGTATTGGTGTCATTCAAAGGGGATCCAATGCCTGTCAGCCTGGGATGACATGCTCGACAAGCCATGATGCTTCGCTAGGGATGGCTTGCACCTGTCACCCCTGGGCTTTCAGATATTGGCAAAGGCTCTTGCTACCCCCATAGTACCTTTTTTAGGCAAGGCTCAAAAGACAAACTCACCTCCTTAGGTATCACAAGGGAAAAGAAACTAAGAGTAATGCTACTCAACGCCAGAAGTCTAAACCTCAAGATGCACGCACTCGAAACTCTCCTTAGCATGGAGAACATCGATATCTGGGCAGTAACAGAAACCTGGTTCAAGGCTCAAGAGAGCACTCCAGCACTACCAGGTTATACCTCATACCATGCTTTTCGCCCCCAAAACTTGTACCGTACCACAAAAGGAGGGGGAGTATCAATATTCGTCAAAGATACCCACACCTCCAGGTTGGTGGTACAGCACGAAGCATCAGAGACTATCCATGTGCAACTAACAGTGGGTAAAACTGCCTTCCAGTTTATAGCCTGCTACAGACCACCCTCCCAAACCCAGGAACCCCACTCGGCCTTCCTGAGAACACTGGAAAATATGAAGGTCTCTCCAAACACTATTATATTGGGCGACTTCAACTACCCAAACATAGACTGGGAGCATTACTCTAGCTCCAACACCCTAGCCCAAAGGTTCCTAGAATTTATAAACTCAAATGCTATGGAACAACTTGTTACCACTCCCACAAGAAGGGAAAACATACTGGACCTGATCATCACCAACATGGGGACTCTATGCTCCAGACCAGAAGTGTATCCCTCACTGGTAAGATCAGACCATAAACTAATCTCACTGGATATTCACATCCCGACTCCACCCCCTGCCCTGAAAACCACAGTGAAAAACTTCTCTAAAGCAAATTTCACACTCCTCAAAACCGAGGTGGAATCCTTCAAAGCCCCCAGGCCTGTGGAAAATACGGCCCAGACCGCAGAATCTTTTATAAATGCATTCTATGAACACCTTCAGGAATGCATGGATCATGCAATCCCAAATAAAACCAAGACCCAATTCTCCAAAGGCAGATGTCCTGTCTGGTGGACCCCAGCCATAAACAAACTATACAATAGAAGGAGGAAGCTACTACAAAATCCCAAAAAGGGAAGGCATCTCTAATCAGTATTAGCAAAAAACTACGGGCACTTATAAAATCGTCTAAGGCCAGCTTTGAGAGAAAAATTGCACAGGACACTAAGGATAATCACAAGGCTTTCTTAAGTTATGTTAGGAACCTGAGTGGGAATTCCCAGATATGCTCAGAATTAGTCCAAAATGACAAAAAATACACCGGACCCACAGACATTGCCAACATTCTAGCTGACAGGTTCAGCGCAAACTCCCCCCCCCCCCACCAAAAAGGCAAATATTTATCCCAGCAGAGTGCTGCCCCCCTGACATCTCTGCTCAGGTAAGAGCTGCCCTCTCCAAAGCAAAAAACACAGCATCAATGGGACCAGACGGTGTCCCGGGCTGCATCCTACATGAACTCCAAGAAGAGCAAAACCCAAACATAAAACTACTGTTCAATCTTAGCCTTACTACAGGATATGTACCCAAAGAGTGGCGTACAGCAACAGTGGTCCCTCTCCACAAAGGTGGTGCCTCAACGGATCCTGGAAACTATCGCCCCATAAGCCTGACTAGCTTAGTCTGCACAGCTATGGAAAGGATCATCATGGACCTCATAAATAAAGATATTGGGGACCTACAGACACTGGATCCTACCCAGTTTGGCTTTGTTAAGGGCAGATCCTGCCTCTTAAACCTGGTTGATTTCTTTGAAACAGTCACCAAGGCCATTGACGAGGGGAAGGTGGTCCACACAGCCTACCTGGACCTCACAAAAGCCTTCGATACAATACCCCACTCGGGCATTATAGATAAGCTCACCAGCTTAAATATAAACCCCTATGTCACTAGATGGGTTGCAAACTGGCTCAAGGACAGAACCCACATGGTTAGAATTGCTGGAGCCATGTCAGACTCCAAACCAGTTACAAGTGGCATCCCACAAGGCTCAGTCCTGGGACCTCTCTTGTTCGGTATATATTTCTCGGAGGTACAGGCCAACACGGAAGGACTGTGGCTGACTACTTTCACAGATGACTGCAAACTGGGCGCCATAATCGACTCTCCAGCCGACACAAGCATCCTACAAAAGGGCCTCATAGAAACAGACAACTGGTGCCAGAGCCATGGCCTCAAGCTAAATGCCAAAAAGTGTATAGTCATCCCCTTTGGCAAAAACAAAATGCCCACAAATTACCACATAGGTGGTAATCCATTAAGTACAGAAGAAGTAATTAGGGACCTGGGGACCCAAGTTGATAGCAATCTCTCATTTGACAACCACGTGGCCAAAGTGGTTAGAAAAACATTTTATATAGCCCACCTAATCATGAAGGGATTCACATCTAGATCAGGGGAGGTCATTGTGCCTCTTTACTCATCCCTTATCAGGCCCATAATTAAATACAATGCCCCTTTCGGGATGCACCTTACCAGACACCTGCAGCAACTGGAAAGACCCCAAAAGTACTTCACCAAGAGGATCATAGAGCTCAAACAGATGCCATATGCTGCCCAGTTAAAGAAACTCCAGCTCTACTCAGTGGCATACTGCCTGCTCAGAGGTGATCTGTGCCTGACGTATAAAGCCATGTCCAACCCGGAATTAATGGACATGCTGCACCTCAGAAAATCCAAATCCCATCGAGCTACGTGCTCGAGAGACTTGAACCTCAGCACTGAAATAAACAGGACATGCTGGAGGGACAGATTCATAACCCAGAGGCTCCCTCCACTCTGGAATAAAATCCCAGTCCAGGTTAGGCAGAGTCCCTCGTTGACTCTCTTCAAGAGGAATCTTGATGAGTGGATGGGAGATCATAGGTTTACCCCGGGTATCACTTCTGTGTCACTGTTAGACAGAGGCATAGTATACTAACCTCGAAAAAGGGCATAGCAAAATTAATTTAAAATGGGTGGTGAAAGCCAAACACACTCTGGCTAGGCTTATAAATGCCCTAGGGCAGATAGCCTAGTATGAACCTATGAAGTTCTACTTATCAATAAACGAACGAAAGCACTAAGAAACAGTTCTGTCTCTGGGTTTAGTTCTTTCCATCTCTGGGATTTTTTATTTTATTTTATTTCTTAAAAAAAGAAGGTTTAGTGAAATATATATATACACACACACACATACATCTATAATAACTCCAGAGCACAAAAATTGTTGGCATAACGACTTAGGCAAGAGAGTAGAGAGAGTTGTTGCCAAACGTAGGGAACCTGTAACAAGAAAAATAACTAGAGATCCTGTAGCAGTATTAGAGATATTTCAGAAATTGTATTATCATTAGAACCATTGACAATGAAAATAAGGGACTCAGAAATTCAAGGATATAATTGGTATGGTATTCAAGAAAAGTTGTCTTTATTTGCAGATTATATGACTTTGCACCTGACAGAACCAGAAAAAGGACATCTCAGTTTTGTGGAATATTCTGAGATAGTTCTGGGTTTTTTTTTCAAGATATAAAGTTAATGAAGATAAAACAAAGGCTACAGCTATAAGCTATACACACACACATACACACACATGAACTAGTTCAGCAATAACCATGATAAAGTATATAGGAGTATGGATTAAAAAGTATCTGTTATGGCAGATAAGGATACATGGGAAGAGACTAAACAAAAGACAATACAAAACTGAGAAACTGGAAGCTTTTGCCTATGGATACGGCTAGCAAGATAAAAGCAATAAAAAAGGTTTTTAGTCCCTTTAGTTTTACACACAGGTCAGCCATATTTTTATCAACCAGAGGAGAAGTTAGGGATAGTAATTAATGAAGAGTTGAAGGATTTTATCTGGTAGGGGAACTGGGCAAAAGTCAAGTGGACAACTGAATGGGGAACAGGAAATTCATCCCTGGTTTGGCCTCTATGTCTTTAATGGACACAAACAGCCTGTACGTGGCTAATTTCCCAGGTCCCTGCTTGTAAATGTGTCATCTCCCAAGCCACTGCTTACACTTATAAAGGGTACCAGAACTTGCAGAGATTTGTGGTACATGGATAGGCTTAAAAAGGCCCTTGTCGTTATTAGCCTAGTAAACACCCATGAACCTATAAGATGATGCTCCCCAAAGAACAAGGAGGTTTAAGACTATTTGACTTGAAGGGATATTTTAGAGCTACACATTTAAATCTCTT
This sequence comes from Protopterus annectens, assembly GCF_019279795.1. NCBI lineage: Eukaryota > Metazoa > Chordata > Ceratodontiformes > Protopteridae > Protopterus > Protopterus annectens. The sequence continues at coordinate 1,270,009,504 of NC_056732.1, read as the reverse complement.
ATACATACAAGCAGAAAGCTTCAATTCAAAGTGGAAAGGGATGATGATGAAATAGAGGAGTAATTCAAGAAATAAGGAAAGAGCAGGATTTTAGATGTGGCTCCTTAAGGAGAAGACAGGACAGTCTGCTGATAGGGATGACTGCAATTAGGGGAACAGAGAATAGGCAGGAAGGGACTGGAATTTACTGGAGGAAGCTGGCAAAGGAACCATGGGGGGAAGAGGTCAAGAAGACATTTGGATTGCAGGCTAGTGATTGCCTTCCCTATCAGGGAATATCAGCTTATAGACAAAGAGAAAGGGCTAGGGGAATCCTAAATAAAAGACCAGCACTGGTTGAGTTTTTAACTGAAGCTGTAATAGAAGCAGCTGTTCAAAACTGGATAATTAGTAGGGTATGTAAAATATTGCATGATAACTGTCGGAGTCAGAGGAAGTCAGAAAAGACTGGGAGGAGAGCTAAGATAAGCAATTTACAAAGAAATAATGACAGGACGTCTATATGCTCCCAGATATGCTACAAAATCTAGAAGATTTAGCATTTTTGCCTGGAAATGTCTGCCTAGATACTTTTACACTCCAAGTGTACTCCAAATAATTTTTCTTCAAGTAGACGGTAAATGCTGGATATGTTATAGGAAAGAAATAGGCACCTGGGAGCATGCATTCTTGGAGTGTGATGATTTGGCAGACTTTAAAAACTCACTGCTAAGTACTCTGTCAGGAATACTGGGTTAGCAAATCAGTGTAACTAAGGAAATAATACTTTTGACCTGGGATACAGGATCTGAAATGCCTAGACACAGTATAGGCTTGTTAAGTTTAATTCTGGGGGCTGCCAAAAAAGCAATTACTAGAAAATAGAAATCAAAGCCCAAACCAACTATACTTGAAGTAGTGAATACTGTAACAGAGATAAAATAACAGGAAGTGGAATCTTTAGAAAAAAGGTAGAAGTAAATTAGAGAGAAAAAAATGGAAATTCTGGGAACAATACATGCTGAAAATGCTGTGGAGAAGGAATAGGGTTTAACAGAAGTCAGGAACTGAACAATTTATGCAACGTTGCTTTGATTATATAGTATAAAACAACATATGTGATGTATCATGTTTGTATATGTGAACTTGTTAATGTGGTTTGATTACTTTTATAAAATGCAAGTTTGTCTGTGTCACAAGTGATAATTCAATAAAGGTGTTTAAAAAAATGCATTACCTGCATAGGTTGGAAGACTCCTTTCTAAAGGCTCTGTACATACCCAACCTTTAACTGCAAGCCAACACACATAGTGATTTAAGGTGTAAAAGAAAAAACTTTCACCTCATGGCTACCTCGTGGATGATGGCTGGCTTGCATTTGGTGGCACCTAGACTGTTGGTGGACAATGGGAAGGATGTAAAGTGATTAGTATCAATGTCTCCTCACTGCAAGAAGTTATCAGCGTCTCACTCCTGGCTGGGTTATCTTCTGTGAGGTTTTTTCCACAAGATCGGATTTCTTCCCACATTCCAGTAGTATTCCGTTGGTGGACTGACAACTCTACAGAGTTCACTGTGTGCATGTGTGGGATATGGAAGACCTGACTTACATTCCCTATTTGCCTAGAAAATTTTGTGGATAATATCTGTTGCTCATGATTTTACTAAAGGAGTCAACAACACTACTTGGATGGAATGGGGGATGCCCAAAAAAGCAAAACAGAAAATAGAAGTGAAGTACTTATACTAATAAACAAGCAGATGTTGGAAGAAATTTTATCACATTGTTTAAAGTTAGAAAAATCAAACAACAGGAAAGTAACAAGACCAATATATTCCTAGATGTAGAAAGAAAAGCAAAGAAAATCACCTTTTAGTTGTCTATTACATACACCCTCTTTTTTCATTCAAAGGATCCCTGCTTCAACTCCAGTTTGAAGACTGCACACCAAAGTCCTCCCACATACAATCCAACAACCATCTCAGTGAGTCAGCATACCAGAAGACACTTCTTGGTGTACCCCGAGGACAGGAGTTTCCTTCTCAGGTCAATGTAACCTCATCAGTGTTGGCAGGTTCCCTGTGTGTGAACAGAGATTACCTAGACATTAGAGTGTATATTTTGGTTGAGGCATTTTGGCTTTGCCATTTGACCAAAGCAAAGAAGGCAGAAGCATCTTGCCTCTGCTTTTCCTGTTTTTCCCTTTTTTCAATGAAAATACAATGGTGACAATTGTCCAGGTACTTTCCAATATTCTAACTCTCCATGGTTATGTTCAGTCCACATCATTAGCACTCTAACCTCTGGGCGAAACTGCTGTATGTAACTTGAACTATCCTCCTCAGCAGCACTGCCTAGTTCTCCAGTGGGTCAGATCCACTGCAGATGCAGGACCTCTGGCATCACAGATGTGGAAGTCCAACCTTCGTACCGGTGACTAGCAGAGTGACTAGCAGACTGCAAATCCTCTGACTGCACGAACTACTGATGAGACACTCCCAGGGATAGGGCATGCAGTTCCTAAACCTCCATGTTCACAAAGACAGACAGACACACGGGGTAAAAGCTGCCAAACGGAAAGAAATCAGAAAGGTCAGGGTGTGCATGGGTGCATTGTGATAGATTGAAAAAGCATATTGTTTGCACCCTTTAAGAAGGAGAAGATGTATGACAACTGCCTTAAAGTGTAGTGGCCACTTTCGTAGGTATGTCTTTTCCCCATTACACTTCTCTTGTCAAAGTTTATTTACTTACTGCTTTGGTTGACCAGGAGAGTCCATCTGGGCAAACAGACCCTTTTCAGAGAAGACCTATGGAGAAAGGCTCCACAATTAGAAAAACATCTGCATACAGTATAAAGAAAAATGATGTACAGGAACAGACTAAGATTAGGTTATATGCAATACAAGCAACAACAGAGTACAGGAAAGCAGCATTAAAACAAGTACACAAACTATGTTTTCATTCAATATAAAAACAAATAAAACCACTATATTTTCATTTACAATCAAATTAGTCTAAGGACAAGGTACATTTCCCACTGAGTTTCTAAGAAAATACAAGTAGAATTCTTGTTTCATTCCAGAAGCATAATACATACCAATAGTACTTGTTCAGCAGAGACAATGTATCAAGTTTTCATGTACATATTACAGTGTGCAATAAAATAGCTGGTATGAGAAAAAAAAAGGAAAAGATGGCGAACAGAAGGTGTTTAGAGGACGTGATATAGTAATGTGCCGAGAGGGAACTGGATAAGAATGCTATGGACAGAGGGACAGTAAAAAAGGACTGATAGAGGAGACCGTGTAGATACTGGAGATGGCAAGAGAAAAAGGTGCCCAACCAAGAGAAGGATGGACTGCATGACAAGGACCTGCAACAGTAAGGCATGACTGTCAAAGAAGGTAGGCGAGTGGCACTAAATTTAGAAAGGTGATGACAGTTGATGTAACACACCAACACCATGAAGAAATTGGGAAAAGGGAAATTATGTTGATGCAAAACACCAAGAATGTACAGTTCTATATGCAAACTTACCGTAACAGTACATGTTATAATTTATTTAGGTTTTGACATTTGATTATCGGGAATGTCCGACTGGGTAGAACTCCCATTTCGGCTGAGGCCCAGGGAGAAAAGCTCCAAATTATTACAAAAAAAAATTAAGAACAATAATTTTATAATTATCAAAAATAAAACAAAAACATCTGCAATTTAAATAATTATAACAAATTAGACATAATATAAAAAAGTAGTTATGTCTTTACCATAATGTTCCATCTGTGTTGGTGATCTTCCGTCATTCCTGATGAATGAGACTCTGTTCTGACCACTTGGAACCAGCTCTGCTGTTACACAGCTAGTGCCAGCCAAAAACTCTTGAGCCAGGACTCTACCCAAAATGCCCCTCTCCTTATTACCTCAGATCGATTAGAAAGATAACAGAGACCATGTCTAAGGTAACACCTAAAAAAACTGCCAGAACAACTGTCCGAACCTCCAGTAGTCCTTAGGAGAAGGCAGGAGTGTGGGGTGCCAAGAATAAATGAAGATCAACAACACAGATGGAACGTTATTGTAAGGACATAACTTCTTTAACTGATGTTGACAATAGTCATTCATTCTTGATGAATGGGACACAGTCCCCAGCTACTTTAGGTCCAGGATGGCCCTATGGAAAATATTTCTGAACACCACAGAGCCAAAAGATGCTCTTCCCCTGGAGACCATATCCAATTTGTAATGAGTGATAAAGGTATGGGGGGGGGGCAGTACATGTTGCTGCTGCACATATCTCTTCCATGGATGCCATGGAATGGAAAACAGCTGAAGTGGATACAGATCTAGTGGAATGCACTTTGACAGGAGCAGGCAACTTGCAGTTATTATGATTGTAAATGAAAGTAACACAATCTCCAAGCCATTTTGACAGGGTAAATTTGAGACAGGTTTACCCAAACTTGGACCTGAAAAGGACATGAACAATTGATTTGATTTTCTGGACTGTTTGGTTCTATCAAGACAGAGACGTAACTGTCTGAACAATTAGCAAATGTAAGCAGTATTCACCTTGATTTGAAAAATCTGGAAAGAAGACGGGCACATCAATAGTCTGATTAATATTGGATACTGAGATCACCTTAGGTAGAAAAGTAGGATTGGTCCTCACCAAAACCCTATCCTTATGAAAAACTATATAAGGGTGTTGCACACATTTATTTATGTCATTTATTTAAACACTTGTTTACCAGGAAAGTCCAACTTGGAACAAAGCCAATTTTCAGCAGAGGCCTGGGGAAAAATGGTCCAGATGTATGTCTTTGTAATGTGGGAGGAAACCAGAGCACCTGGAGGAAACCCACATGAACACAGGGAGGACATGCAGACTCCACACAGAAGGCACCCCAGCAGAGAATCGAACCAAATAACCTGTTGCTATGAGGCAACAATGCTACTGCTGTAACACTGTGCTGTCCAACACACAGTACCTGCAACTCAAACTCTCCTGGCAGAAGTAACAGCCACCAGAAAAAGAGTCTTCCACAACAGGAACTTGAGATCACAAGTAGCTGCTGGCTCAGAGGGCTGCAGTCCTAAAGATTGAAGTACTAGGGTTAAATCAAATGGAGCTATAGGATCTTTAAATGGTGGCCTTAGATGTAATGGGCCTTTAAGAAAGACTTTCCATAAATGGTGGGAAAATAAGGAGTGATGATCAAACCTGTTGTGAAATGGCTGCTAGTTGGACTTTGATGGTGGAAGCAGAAGCCCTTTGATCAAAAAGCGAACCCAGAAATTCTAAGACCTTATCAACAGGTGCTGAAAAGGGATCCAAATTATTCGTACTGGCCCAAATTGAAAATCTCTTTCATTTCCCAAGGTAAGGTTTCCTGGTGGATGGTTTATGAGAAGCCAGAAGGACTTTTTGCACTGGGGAAGGTAATTTGTTCTGCCTGGCAATTAATGGAATTGGAAATACCAAGCTGTCAGCTTGAGACTGTGAAGGTTGGGATGTACCAATCCCTGTGGATGAGACAGCAGGTCTGGAACTAGGTTCACAATCCAAGGATGGTGAATCAAGTGAGACCAAAGGAAGGGAAACCAGACGTGAAGAAGCTAAAAGGGTGCAATGAGGATCACTTTGCTTCTCAACCTTTGGGCTTTCTTTAACAATTGGGGAATGGGGGGAAAGGCATAAAGTAGTCCCAAGGAGGAGTGCATCTCTCAAGGACTCCTCCTGCAGGGGAATTAAGGCAAAGTAGCTGCTGCATTTGTTGTTTATTGGGGAGGCAAAGAGATCACAGCAAGGCTGGCCCCAACGATGAAAAATTTTCATCATTACCTTGGCATTGAGATAAGGCAGGAGAATACATCTGCCCAGTTTATCCGCTATCACATTGGAACTTCCTGGGATATGCACTGCAATTAGAAAGCAGTTGGAAGAGACTGCACATTGCCATATCCTGAGAGCTTCCCAGCACAGGGAGTAAGATCTGGTTCCACCTTGTTTGTTGATATACCAGACTACCAACATGTCTGAATTGCAGTAGTCCCTGATGGAAGGACAGTCTGAAAGGCTTGCAATGCTAGAAGCACTGCCCTCAACTCTAGGACACTGATGTGCAAAATGGCCTCTTGCAGGGACCAGGGGCCTTGAACTGTTCTTCTCCGATAATGCCCCCCCAATCTGGGAAGTGTCCGTGTTCACTATGGCCAAGGGCAGAGACTGAGTGAAGGTGTGGCCCCATAAATTCTCTTCTGACTTCATCCACCAGAATAGATCCTTTTTGCATCAAAATCGGATGGGACATTGAGTGTGTTAGTATTGACCATTGCACTGCTAAGAGCCATTGAAGCAGTCTCATATGAAATCTTTCTAGGGGCACTAGGGTTATGGTCACTGCCATAGCTCCTATGGCTTGGAGGATGAGAATAGCAGGAACATTGGATATGATGGATTGTACTTGCATCCTTATTTTTTGTAGTCTGTGTAGAGGGAGAGAAGCTATGCAAGAAACTGTATTGAGTTATGCTCCTCTAAATTCTAGGTCTTCTGTTGGGGTCAACTGGGATTTCTCTCTGTTGATTGTAATGGCCAAGGACTGAAAAAGATTTAGCATGAAGTCTTTGGTCTGAAGCAGTAGATGCCTGGAGGGGGCAGCAAGGAGCCAGTCGTCTAGGTCTGGAAATGCTTAGAATCCATGAAGTCTCAAGTGAGCTGTTACCGCTGCCATTCATTTGGTGAAAACTCTGGGGGCTGTAGTGAGTCTGAAGGACAGTACTCTGAACTGGAAATAACTGTCTCCCAGCTGGAGGCAGAGGAACCTTATGGAGCTTTTGTCCATCTTTATGTGGTAATATGTGTCCTGAAGGTCTATACTGCACATCCAATTATTTTCCTCTAGAAAAGGAAGGATAAACTGAACTGTGACCATCCAGAATTTTATTTGCTGAACAAACTTGTTCAGAATGCTGAGATCTAAATTGGTCTCAAGTTCCCTCTCTTTTTTGGCACTAAAAAGAACCTTGAGTAAAATCTGGATCTTTGGTCTAGTGGGACTTCTTGGATGACTCTCTTTCTAGCAGTTTTTGAATCTCTATGGCTGCTCGGTCCATCTGATTGGGTGGAACATCAGGGATTCTTTTCAGTGACTTTGGCAAAAGAGTAAAGGGGATGTGGTACTCTCTGGTTATAATTCTCTGCACCCAAGAATCTGAAGTTATCTGTAGCCAGGCTGACTTGGTGCAGTGAAAATCTTCACCTGACTGCTTCCAGAGGTAAGCAATTGTACCTCTGTTCAGGAGCGCTGATAGGGCTGACCAGAGAAGGAGTCTCTGGAGCCCTGATTTTGTGGACCTCCTCTGCCATGGGGAGGGCATTTTCCACTAGAACTCCTCCCTCTGCCCTGAAGAAAGTATTCACTACATGTGTCCTGAAAAGGCCCTTGGGAATTTTTGAAACACATTTTTCCACTCCTCTGATTCATAGAATAGGATTGTTGAGGAGTAGAAAAATGAATGCTCACAGCAGAAAGGGTCTTTCCATCATTCTCACACCTGGCTAGTGTGTCCTTAACTTTGGGGCGAAATAAGGAACATTAAGAGCACTGATGAAGGAAGACATGAAAGGGTCCACAAAGTCACACAAGTGCATCCAGGCATGGCATCTTATGGCAACACCTGAACCCACTGCCCTAGTCATTCCCTCACCTGCATGTGCAAAATGTTGCATGGAAAAATTAGAAATAGACTCAGGGGTGGCAAGCTGAGAGGCAATTTTATCCCATACCTCATCAGACACAGCTCCTGCGAGGGTATCTGATAGTTCCTTTATCAGATCTCTTTAGAGTCTAGTGAAGTGTTCCATGAAGTTCAAGGACCTAAGAGTGAAGGTTGATGATGCATAGACCTGATTCCCAAACCTGTCCATCATCCGAGACTCTCAGTTAGGAGGATGGACAGCAGACCTCTCCTCAGCAAGTTCCTTTCTGGTGGCCGCCACCATCACCATGGCATCTACTGCTAATCCCTTTCCCCAGTGTGGCTGATCTTCTGGCACTGAAAGAATTTTATATGGTCTCTAGGGAATAGGCTCTTTGGAGTCAGGAGTCCTCCACACCCATTGAACAATGAGCTTGATAAGGTTACTAGCAGGTGAGGTCACCCAGGAAATAGATGGGTGAGCATCAAAAGCCTGCAAGAACACAGATTCCTCTGAGGATGGGTTAGAGGGCTTCCAATCACGCCTCTGTTTCAGGATTTCTAGGATGTGTCCAAAGCAGGCATCTTCAGGGGGTGACCAGGGGGAACCCTCCTCTTCATTGTAGTCTTCTGTGACAGATTCTTCTGGATAATCTACATACTTCCTCTTGCAAGTTTTCTTATGGGGTGGGCCTCAGTGGGAATCTCTGAGGAGGGCTCCGAAGAAGAGGGACCCTGAACAGGGACATCTTACCACTTAGGTGCCCCCTGTCCTGACATAAGAGATGGTGACTAGCTGTGAACCAGACGGTACAAAAATATGACACTCCGACACAGATGGAGCCAACTGAGAGCCCACTGGGCTAAAACTCTCTCCATTATCTGGAAGGCAGGCCCACCTGAAGGGGGATGGGAGCCTGGAACCAGGAAAGACAAACTCGGAACCAGGGTCACACCCCACTCCAGATGACCACCCTTCAAAATAGGTGCCAGGGAAGATTCCAAAACTAAACTCAAAAACTGGAAAGATTTTGAAGATTCCAAAACTGTCAGGGTTCTGACAGCCAAGGATGGCTCTAAGCAAACTGGAGCCCCTGGAACAGACAGCCAAACCACGACTCCGAGAGCCTATCAGTTCCATAGAAGCCGAAGAAATCAGGGCTGAACCAAGTACTGAAGGAGATTCTGTCGGCACCATAATAGCTGGAACTGGGGTAGTCAAAGTGCTGGGCTCGGAAACCTACAAAGGAGGTTGGAGGAAGAAATACAGGAAGGAGTCCTAGGAGAAAAGACCTCGATTCCAGAGGGGAGGCAGGCCCGAGTGGGTGCAAGAAGCTCCCTGGCCACCAAAAGCTGATTCACTAATCTCACTATGTCTACCTAGGAAAGACTTCTGGTGGACTGGACAGACATCCCAGAGGGAGACTCTGGCCTTTCCAAAAAGGGGTTGGGAAGCTGACCCAGAAAGGGATCTATGGAAGGGGAATATCGCATTCTGGCAGGTATAAAAGTCTCTGGCTTTGAAACCATATGCTGCGGAGTAGACAGATAAGTCAGAATTGAGGAGGTCAAAGAAGCTGGTGCCGATGAAACTGTCAGTGAGGAAACAGTCATGGTTGATGCTGATGGAACTGTTGATGCCGAGGTTGTCAAGATCAGTGTCAAAACTGTCAGCACCAAGGGGGGTCAGGCTTATCAGTGCTGAAGGCTGTAATATAGAAAGTCTAGGTACTTTACTTTTCAGTTCTGAGAAGGTTGACGGAACTGGAGATTTTTGTCTTTTGAGGTGCGGTGCCAGTTGTGAGATTGGCACGGAGTGACTTTTCTTTTTAGGCTCAACATTAGAGGGCTGAGACTTGGGCATGGTTTCGTCAAAGGAAGACTTCAATATCTCTTTCGAAATTAGCTTATTTCTTCTCTCAGACAAGGTTCTAGCACTGAAACCCTGGCAAATCTCACAATCTGTCTCTAAATAAGGTGCACCCAAACAATACACACAGGAAAGATGCCCATCTGAATTGATCATCTTCCTACCACAATCTTGGCACTGCTTAAAGCCAGATGTGCCTTTTTGCTTTTAAGCCATTTTAATAAGAAAAACACACACACACACACCCACACACACACACACGCGTACTAAGGACAGAAGAAAGAAAGACCCACCAACAATGGTAGGAAAGATTACCGAAGATGGTAAAAAGTGAGGGGAGAATACCAACAATGGTAAAAGAGGAAACTACTAAGAGGAACAAGGGGAGAAAAATACCAACAATGGTAATTTGGAAATACTTATGGTAAGAGGGGTAGAGTAAATTCCAGACACACACTCTAAACATTACAGCTCTCTTTGTAATTTAGAAAGTAACAAGAGTACAAAAATAGAAGATAAAGGAAATAAATATATATAAAACAAAGCACTTAGCTGGAGAGTATCGGCTGATGTGTCTAGTTATCAGAGCGGCAAATGAGATCAGAGGTAATAAGGAGAGGGGCATTGTGGGTAGAGTCTTAGCTCAAGAATTTTTGGCTGGCGCGAGCTGTTAACGGTCGAGCTGGTTCCGAGGGGTAGGAACAGAGTCCCATTCATCAAAAATGAAAGAAGATGGACAACATCAGATACACTGATTAAGAATCAATACAAGTTATATGACGATCATTTAATATTTTGAGAAATTTTAGACCATTTGTAGAAAAATGAAAGTTAAGTTAGTCTAATACAAACAGGAATTGCAATACGAAGTGAGGGAAATCAGGCTTATGGTATATTCAGAAAGAAAGTCAGGGAAAGTACAGTTGTGTGCACTTACATAAATGTAGATGTTCGAGTGTATTCACTGTTGCAGTCATTACACATTTGGGTAATCTGCTGGCAGGTTGCCCTCAGTCGGCCTGATTAACAAAGTCTTGGGTCATGCATTGGTTGCTGTCCTTTCTTCCATGATGTCAGGTCGTCAGGGGTATAAAACATGCAGCCGATGTCATTACATCAGTTTTTCTTGCCCCAGATGTCAGGTGCCCCCTAAATGGACAGCCAAATATTTAAGTAATTTAAAAAACACAAAGATATACCTTCAAACAAAAGCAAATACACCAAAAAGGCTTTTAAGCATAGTAAAGGAAAGTAGAGGTATAGTAAGAGAAAAACAGGGGGTTGGAGGGAGGGTAACCAGGACTGCAACAGTGAATACACTCAAACATCTACATTTATGGTAAGTGTACACAACTGTACTATGTTCTTCGTGTTTCACTGCTGCAAGCATTACATTTGGGTAGATTCCCAAAGCTATGGTTGGGAGGATGGATTTATACAGCATTAGGACCAGCTATAAGGCCCTGCAGGACAGCAGTGGCAAAGCCAGCTCTGGATTTAGAGTAGAAAGGTAAATGGTAATGTTTGGTGAATGTATGAACTGAGTTCCAGGTAGCAGCCTCTAAAATGTCTCTGGTAGGAACACCTCTGAGAAAGGCTGTAGAAGTAGATGCAGCCCTGATGGAATGAGATCTGATCCCCTGGGGGATAGTTTTACCATGGTGCATATAGCTGAAAAGAATACAATGGCTTATCCATTTGGAAATAGTCTGCTTTGAAATAGCCTTTCCCTCTCCCCCTGCAGCAAATGCCACCAGTAGTTGTTCAGATTTTCTTAGAGATTTTTCTTAGATTTTTTCTTAGAGAAGTTGTCTGTGTACATCCAATGAATGCAGAATCCGCTCCCCCTTGTTCTGTGGATTGGGAAAGAAAGTTGGCAAATTAATGGTCTGATTAAGAGCCACTGGATACCACCTTAGGCATGAAGGATGGATTGGTCCTGAGAGACACCCTGTCCGCATGAAAAATAATAAAAGGCTCCACTGCCATTAGAGCCTATAATTCGGAAATCCTTCTAGCTGAAGTGACTGTTAAAAGGAAAGTTGTTTTCCAGGAGATAAATTTTAAGTCTGCAGTAGCAGCTGGCTCGAAAGGAGGGAGAGTAAGCTTTTCCAATACAAAATTGAGGTCCCAGGCAGGGGTTGGAGCTCTCCTGGGTGGTCTTCAGTTTTTGGACCCTCGGAGATGCTGCTTTACCAGAGGATGAGAGAAGAGGGAAGGTTCTGTGTTGTAACGAGCTGAAATGGCTGAGGCATGGATTTTTATGGAAGAAAAGGACAGGCCCTTCTGAAGTATCTCTGTTAAGTATTATAAAATCTGAGGAATATTGGGCACTGCTGTGCTTATTCCTTGTGATTGATTCCAGGCACAGAATCTTTTCCATTTGTCAGCATAAAATCTTCTAGTACTAGGCCTTCTTGCCTCCAAAATGACATCCATCACAGGTTTGCTGAGGGATGCTAAGGGTGAATTTAGGTTATTAGATTAAGATTCAACGTTTGGTGCTGAGTGTGCAGAATTTGGTTGTTCTGCTGAGACAGTAAGTAAGGTGTCTGAGGCAGGTGCCATGGTGGAAGGTGTGACACATTGCGCAGGAGTGGGTACCAGTGTTGGCAAGGCCAGTCTGGAGCAATCAAAATCATTTTTGGTTTGTCCTGTTTGACTTTAGTAGAATTTTGGAGAGCAGAGGCAGAGGGGAAAAGCATAGATTGATAGGTTTTTCCAGCTGAATGACAGAGCATCCACTTTCCAGGCTTTTTTGTGATGAGTTCTTGTGCAGAATTTGTCCAACTGATAGTTCTGGGGTGAGGCAAAAAGATCTATGTCTGAACTCCCCCATCTGCGTGTCAACATGTTGGAAATCCGTGGTTCCATTTGTGTGGGTCCATGAGATTTCTGCTTAGTTCATCTGCCAGAGTATTCAGCTTTCTGGGCAGGAATTGAGCTTGTAGTTGTATTTGACAGGTCAAGGCTGTGTTCCACAATGCCATGGCTAGTCTGCAAAAGGGGTAGGAGTGTGTAGCCCCTGCTTGTTTATGTACCACATAAATGTGGTGTTGTTTGTCTTTATCATTAATTGTCCTGGATGAAGGTAGTCCTTGAAGGCTGTCAGTGCAATCTGTACAGCTAGCATCTCTTTTTGATTGATATGAAGGTGCATTTGATTTGGGCTCTGTTTGCCCTGAATGCACTTCCCTGCCAGATGAGCTCCCCCAAGCATAGTCTGATGCGTCTGTAGTTAGGGTTTGGGCGGCAGGGGGTGGAGTGAATGGCAGTCCCTTGTTTTGGTGGCAGGCCTCTGCCCACCATAGAAACTCTAGTTGCAGGCAAGGTATGATTGGAATCATTGTTTCTAGGCTCTGACAATGTTGACTCCATAAACTTTTTAAGTATCACTGAAGTTTCCTCATATGCAGTCTTGCATATGGAATTAGAAGAATGCAGGAGGCCATGAACCCCAAGGCTTGCAGAATTTCTCTTGCAGATAGCAGGGTTTTTGTGGCCACCTGTAAGTTACCAATTGAATTTGCTTTTTTGGTGTAAGTTAAGCCATCTGGGCAGTTGTATTCAAGCTTGCACCCAGGAATGTAAGTTTTTGAGAGGGTACCAGTTGTGATTTCATTTCATTTATGGTGTACCCTAGACAAGTTAGAACCCTTTTTTACAAACACCAGATGTTTTAGAAGAAAGTACTTGTTTTCTGCCTGAATTAGACAATCGTCCAGGTAAGGATCTCTGAGCCCTTTCTTATTTGCAATGGTGATGGACAGGTTGATAGATGAGATCAGACAGGAGTCCCTGTGGACTATGATGCTTGCAGATGACATTGTGATCTGTAGCAAAAGTAGGGAACAGGTGGAGGAGACCCTGGAGAGGTGGAGATATGCTCTAGAGAGAAGAGGAAGAAAGGTCAGCAGGACTAAGACAGAATATATGTGTGTGAATGAGAGGGAGGATAGAGAAATGGTGAGGATGCAGGGAGTAGAGGTGGTGAAGGTGAATGAGTTTAAGTACTTGGGATCAACAGTTCAGAGTAATAGTGAGTGTGGAAGAGAGGTGAAAACGAGAGTACAGGCAGGGTGGAGAAGAGTGTCAGGAGTGATTTGTGACAGAGTACCAGTAAGAGTGAAAGGGAAGGTCTACAAGAGGGTAGTGAGACCAGCTATGTTATATGGGTTGGAGACAGTGGCACTGACAAAAAGGCAGAAGTCAGAGCTTGACGTGGCAGAGATGAAGATGTTACGATTTGCACTGGGTGTGACGAGGATGGACAGGATTAGGAATAAGTATATTAGAGGGTTAGCCCAGGTTGGAAGATTTGGAGACAAAGCCAGAGAGGCAAGATTACATTGGTTTGGTCATGTGCTGAGGAGGGATGCAGAGTATATTGGGAAAAAGATGCTAAGGATGAAGCTGCCAGGTAACAGGAAAAGAGGAAGGCCTAAGATAAGGTTTATGGATGTGGTGAGAGAGGACATGCAGGTGGTTAGTGTGACAGAGCAAGATGCAGAGGACAGGAAGAAATGGAAACAGTTGATCTGCTGTGGTGACCCCTAATGGGAGCAGCCGAAAGAAGAAGAAGAAGTCCAGGTAAGGATATATTTGAATATTTCTTTACCTGCAAAATGCAATTACTGGAGCCAGGCACTTTGTGAAGACCCTGGGCGCAGTAGATAAGCCAAAGGGCAGTACAGAGAAAGTACAGTTTTGTACCTACCATAAATGTAGATGTCCGAGAGGAATGCATCTGCAGTCCTTACAAATGGGTTGTCCTGTCGTCAGGCAGCCCTTCGGTCGGCCGGATTCCAAAGTCTGGGTCTGGCTTCGGCTGGTGTCGCTCTTCACCCGACGTCATAGCTGCAGTTATTCGGGTATAAAGGCATCAGCCGACGCCATTTTCCTCAGTGTTTCTTGCCCCAGATGCCAGGTGCCCTCCTGGAAGGCTAAATTTGGATAAATGCCAATGATTCCAAATAATAGAAAGTAAACATAAAAATAAGCATGTATGTACATATATACAAACAAATACACCATAATAGATCCCCCCCAAGCTAGCTGAAGGCTGGCAAATACCCTAGGAGTACCTCAGAGGGAAGGAGGGTGGGTAATCCTGACTGCAGATGCATTCCTCTCGGACATCTACATTTATGGTAGGTACAAAACTGTACTATGTCCTTCAAGGATGCATCTGCAGTCCTTACAAATGGGTAGAATACCATAGCTAAACAAGGGGAGGAGGAAGAGTAGTGATTATGGTGTAGCTAGGATCCCTTGCAAAACAGCAGTGGCAAAACCTGCTCGGGATCTAGAGTATAAAGGCAAATTGTAATGCTTGGCAAATGTATGCACGGAGGTCCAAGTAGCAGCCTCTATAATGTCCTTGGTAGCCACTCGTAAGAAAGCTGTGGTAGTGGCTGTAGCTCTCGTGGAGTGAGGCCTGATGTTTTCTGGAGTTTTCTTTCCATGGTAGGAGTAACAAAATCTGATGCAATTTCCTATCCATTTGGAGATTGTCTGTTTTGAAATTGGTTTTCCTTCCTTTCCTGTGGCATATGCTACCAGTAGCTGGTCAGTTTTTCTATTGGACTTAGTCCTGTCCAGGTAGTAGCGTAACTGCCTGTGTATATCCAAGGTATGTAAAAGCCTTTCTCCCCTGTTCTGTGGGTTTGGGAAGAATGTGGGTAGGTGAATAGCCTGGTTTAATGACACTCTGGATACCACCTTAGGCATAAATGTAGGATTTGTTCTCATAGACACTCTATCTTGATGGAAGATCAGGAAGAGTTGTACTGCCATTAGTGCCTGTAGTTCAGAGACCCTTCTAGCTGAGGTTATTGCCAGTAGAAAAGCAGTCTTCCATGATAAGTATTGTAATTCTGCTGTCGCTGCTGGTTCGAAGGGAGGAAGTGTTAATTTCTCTAGCACAAAGTTCAAGTCCCATGCTGGCACTGGTGGTTTCCTGGGAGGTTTCACATTTTTAATTCCTCTCAGAAATTGCCTGAGCAGGGGATGAGAGAAGACAGGATGATCCAAGCTATACTGTGCTGAAATAGCTGATGCATGTATCTTGATGGAAGAGTAGGACAGGCCTGTGTGGAAGAGCTCTGCCAAGTACTCCAGGATGTTGGCCTTGTTTACTAGAGTCACATCTTCTCCCTTTGCAGTACTCAAAATGAAATATCTTTTCCATTTTGCAGCATAATTCTTTCTTGTTGAAGGTCTGCATGCCTCCAGGATTATGTCTTTAACCCTTTGGGATAAGTTTGGGTTAATTGCTGTCATGTAATGTTCCAGGCGGTTAGCTGCAGAGTTTTCAGGTTTGGATGCAATATGCTGTAATTGTTCTGTGTTAACAGTAATGGGCTCAGGGGTAATGTCCATATTTGTTCCCGAGACATGCTCCTCAGCAATGGGTACCAATGTTGTCTTGGCCAGTCTGGAGCTATCAGAATGATTCTTGGACGATCCTCTCTGATCTTCAGAAGCACCTTGTGCATCAAAGGAAGTGGTGGGAAAGCGTATGCTGTCAGTCTTTTCCAACTGAAAGAAAAGGAGTCCACCTTCCAAGCAAGTGGGTGGTACGTCCTCGTGCAGAATTTCTTTAGCTGGTGATTGACCGGAGATGCAAACAAGTCTATTTGTGGTAATCCCCATTTCTTTGTAATGGCTTTGAAGATGTCCGGATGAAGCATCCATTCGTGGGCATCTGTGGTTGTTCTGCTTAACATGTCTGCTAGAATGTTCTCTTTTCCTGGTACAAAGATTGCTTGTAACTGAATGTTGTAGGTCAGGGCCACATCCCATAGGTCCAGTGCCAGCCGGCATAGAGGATATGAATGGGTGCCCCCCTGTTTGTTGATGTACCACATAACTGTTGTGTTGTCTGTCCTTATCATCAACTGGCCTTCTTGGAGAAATGGTCTGAATGACTGGATTGCCAATTTTACTGCCAGCATTTTCTTTAGATTTATGTGTAGGCGCAGCTGTTCTTGAGTCCATAAGCCTTGTATGCACTTGCCCTGCATGTGTGCTCCCCAACCGAGGTCTGAGGCATCTGTCGTGATGGTTTGGCTTGGTTGGCTGTTGCAGAAGGGTAATCCTGGGTTTGATTGACAGGCATGAGCCCACCACAGGAACTCTTGTTTCAGGCATGGGATTATTGGAATTTTGGCTTCTAGGCTGTGCTTGAACCACAAATTCCTTAGGTACCACTGTAGCTTCCTCATATGCAGCCTGGCATGAGGAACCAGGATTATGCAGGATGCCATGAATCCTAGAGCTTGCAGTACTTTTCTTGCAGTTAGGTGGTTCTGCTTTGTTAATGCCAAGAAGTAGAGAGGTAGTTGTTCTTTCTTTTCTGCGGTTAGGAATGCCATTTGTTTTGATGTGTCCAGCTCTGCACCCAGAAAGGTTATTCTTTGGGATGGAGTCAGCCTTGACTTTTTTATATTGACTGTATATCCCAAGGCTTGCAGCAGGTAAATGACTCTTTGTAAGTCTTCTGCTAGTTTGCTTTTGTTGTCCGCTTGTATCAGGCAGTCGTCCAGGTATGGATAAATTTGGATTCCCTGAAGCCTGCAATGAGCAATTACTGATGCCAGGCATTTCGTGAACACTCTGGGCACAGTAGATAAGCCAAAAGGCAATGCTGAAAATTGATAATGCTCTGATCCTGCAAGAAATCTGAGGTATCTTCTGCAAATTGGTCTTATGGGGACGTGCAGGTATGCCTCCTTGAGATCTAGAGTTACCAGCCAAGACTCCTTGCCCAGCATGGGAAGAAGTTGCTGTAGGGTCAGCATTTTGAATTTTGGAACAATAAGGAATGTGTTTAAAGCGGACAGGTCTAGAATGGGTCTCCATTTGTTTTCTTTTCTTGGTACCAGGAAGAGTCTGGAGTAAAAACCTTTTCCTTGCTCCATAAGTGGTACCTTTTCCACAGCTCTCATGCTTAATAACTGAGATATTTGTTTTAGAGCTTCTGTCCTTTGAGAAGGTGGTAGGTTTGGCATTCCTCTCTTCCCTGGTAGAGTATGGAAATGTAACCTGTAACCTTGGTCTATAGTTTGTAAAATCCATTTTTCTCTTGTTATGCAGTGCCAGTTTTTTGAGAATAATGTTAGTTTTCCGCCTAAAGGTGCTTCTAGTTGTTCCCTGGTAGGCGGTGCCACTGTGATTGAGTTGTTGTTGTGGTGGTGGCTGCGTCTGTACCTCGTTGGTTGTTACCTTGCCATTGGCGTCCCCTGTAGGCACCTCTGGATTGGTTTCTGCCTCTTGAACGCCTACTCCTGCCTCTCTGGGTCTTAGAGGAGTCTGGAAAGGACCAGTTTTTGGAGGGCCAGTTCCTGCTAAACCTTGGAGGTTGAACCTGTAAAAAATCTTTCACCGTTTGTACAGATTTTGCCTTCTCTTCCATCTTTTTTAGCACCTGTTGAGCAGGGGAACCGAATAAATTGACCTTGTCCATGGGTGCATCCAAGAGCTTTGATTTGACGTGGTCTGGTAATGCTTGTTCTTTCAACCATGCATGTCTCCTGATAACTGTGCCAGTCATGGCTGATCTAAAGGAAGCCTCCAGTGCATCATAGCCACATTTTAAAGAATGGTTACTAACCTGCTGTATGTTGTGTACCATTTCCTGAACATATTTCTTATCTAAAGATTCTTCAGAGGAAAGCTTTTTAGTTAACTGGTCAAGCATAAACTCTTGATATTGAATCATATGAAACTGGCAGTTCAAAGCCCTAGCTGACAAGGTTGCAGAAGTGTAAACTTTTTTACCCCATCTCTCTAAGGATCTAGATTCCCTTTCAGAGGGGAGGGGGTTTCTAGTAGAAGAAGTAGCTACAGCTTTAGGGCCCTGAGCGATGGTCTCTGGATCTGCCAATGGAGCCTTGTATAAATGATGGTGAGTGTCCGGGACCCTGTAGAACCTATCGGGCTTAGCAGAAGCCGGAGGTAAAGAATCAGGAGCTGAGCAAGCATCATTAAATGCATCATCTACAACAGAAAGAACTGGAGGTATAGCCAAAGGCCTATGTTGTGGCAAATGTAGAAAGGTTCTAAGCCTTTTTCTGGAGTCTGAGAAATCTTGGCCCTGCCACTGGAATTGTTCCCTCATAGCATGCAATGTTTCCCCAAAGGAAAATTCCTCAGGCGGAGAGGCTGAAGGAATGGACTCTTCAGCATCAGAGTCTTCGTAAGGAGAATAAGGAGCCTCAGGAAGTTCTGAATGTTCTGATTCATCAGAAGAACCATCAGAGGATACTGGTTCAGGGGGTTCTGCTCTAGGCCTCTTTTCTGGAGGAGGGAGAGAGGACCTGTCTGGATGGGGCTGGGAACCACGAATTAAAGAAATTAAATCCTCAGCCAAAGATAACATATGAGAGCTAGTGCTGGGCCTGTGTGGGGGTGGTTTGGCAGGCACAGATTTTGAAGTTTTGGCTGCTTTGGCCCTGGCAAAGGCCTTAATAGACATGGCTGCAGGAGGCCTAGCAGCTCCACGTGCAGGGGTGGAAATATCCAGTGGAATTGTGTCTGATAAATCCCGGGAAACCGCCACAGAAGGCAGATTTTCAGAAGCAGATTCTACCAGGTTAGAAGAGGCCTCGGTAGAAGGCATGGTTTCAGCTGGAGAAAGAACCGCTAGATCGGTTTCAGCCGAAACCGAGACACTCGCGGTTTGCTTAATCGTGGTTTCGGCCGAAACCGCGGACCGCGAGTGTCGGTCCTTTTCTTTTTGTTTTTTCGAAATTTGCGCTGTCGGAGGGTCCGACGGCATAATGTAGGCAAAATCAGTGCCGAAAATTTGTTCAGCAAACTCCGACCGACGTCTGAGCGTCCGTCGGTTAAAAGAAGAGCAGGCTAAACAAGCTGCTACGTCGTGGTCTGGGCCTAAGCAATGTATACAGTAGGAGTGGAAATCTTTATGAGGTATTTGTTTCCCACAGGATAAACAATTATTAACTTTCTCTGACATCGGCTGAGGCAAGAAAGAGTCCCCAACGGGGTACTTAGCTTTTTAGAAGTCTTCGAAGTAGTATTCGGTAGTAGTAATCTCTGGATCTGACCGACCGGCACTTGCGAACAGCTTCTGCTTCGGGCGCTACGCGGCAAGAAAGACTGAGGAAAATGGCGTCGGCTGATGCCTTTATACCCGAATAACTGCAGCTATGACATCAGGTGAAGAGCGACACCAGCCGAAGCCAGACCCAGACTTTGGAATCCGGCCGACCGAAGGGCTGCCTGACGACAGGACAACCCATTTGTAAGGACTGCAGATGCATCCTTGAAGGACATCTGGTAATGCAAGTAGTCTGCTTTGAAGCAGCAGTATCTTCTGCAAGATTCCCTGATTGGGATATGCAGGTAAGCCTCTTTTAAGTCTAGAGTTACCAACCAGGCATCTTTACCTACCATAGGAAGTAACTATTGAAGAGTCAGCATCTTGAATTTTGGAATGTCCAGAAATGTGTTTAGAGTAGATAAGTCCAGAACTGGACGCCATGATTTGCCTTTTCTGGGTACCAGGAAAAGTCTTGAATAGAAACCTTGTCCCTTTTCCTCTTCTGGTACTGGGTGAATAGCCCCCATGTTCATGACGGACAGTACTTGTTTCTGGGCCTCTGCCCACTGATTTGAGGGCAGGTTTGGCCATTGGGATTGGCAACGTGTGGAAATGAAATCTGTATCCCTGGGATACTATATTTAAAACCCATTTGTCCTGGGTTATAAGTTGCCAGTTTCTTGCATGAAGTGCCAGTTTTCCCCCCAAAGGGGCGGCTAAAAGGTAAGTGCTTGGTAAGTGTAAAGGGAAGTCATTGAGACTGTTTACCATAGGGAGGTGCTTTGTTGTTTCCAGATTTGGAGGAGGAGGAGGCACCCCATTCTTTTGTTCTAAAAGTCCCCTGTGACTGAAACCTGGAGCCTTTGGAATGTCTGGGTTTGACTTGAGTGGCTCTCGAAGGAACTGGAAAGGACCAGTTCTTAGTAGGACAGTGCCTACTAAATCTTGGAGGTTGCACTTGTAAGAAATCCTTCACAGTTTGCATAGATTTAGCTTTATCTTTTTATTTTTATTTTTTTTTTATTTTTTAAACCGGCTAGTCTGGCTGGGATATATTATTTTTTTCAGCAGAGGCGAGGAGAGAAAAAAAACTCCACACAATAACATAACTATTATAAGATTCAAACTTATAATAGGCACAAATAAACAAAAGCAGAACACAGGCATCGTTATTTAAAAAATTCAAACATTATATAGAAAGAAAGAGGGTGTTTAAGGACATGAGCTAAAATACATGGGTTCAGTCAGGGTTAAGGCAGGGCAGCAGCCAGTGGATGATGGGAAGTTGAGAAAAGAAGCAACATGTTTTGTAATTCATTGGCTGTTGGGGATAGGAATGTTTTAATTTATAGAGGGCCCAGAGTCAGGTGTTATGAGAGTATTGTTAATAGAAGAGATAGAAGTGAGGGGGGGGGGGGTGGGGGGTGAAAAAGGAGGTTTTGTTTTTTTTTTTAAATTAAGAAGTAGGCAGCGCTTTACCATGCTTGCTTCACTAAATCAGATGAGTGTGGAGTCATCTGCATATTGTATGCATGTAGCTTGGGAATAGCTACTTGTAAGTCATTATGAATAGGGGAAAAAAAAGAGGGGCCCAAAAGAGAGCCTTGTGGTACACAAGGGAGGAGGGAGAAAGAGAGGAGAGTTTATTTTTTTTCCCAGGTACCGCTTTGTTTGTTAGAAGAATAGAGGAGGTGATTTTGGTGGTTCAATAGTTAGTTCAAGAGAATTATTCATCTTTAGGAGAAGAGAAGAGGGTGATTATGTCAAAGCTTTAGATAGAAAGATGAAAAGAAAGTGAGAAAGGAAGAAATTATATTATTTGTTAATGTTGCTAGTGGAGACAGGAGGGCAATGGGTCTATAATTAGAATATTCTGTGAGAGTTTCACCCCTGTTGTGGTATAATAATGTGAAATTTTCCCAGATATCAGGGATTTCTTTTCATTAATAGTTCTGTTAATATAAGAATTTGGGCTATTGATATTTCTATGCTGGCTGCTTTTGAAATTCAGATGGAAGTTGGAGATGGATTTTGGTACATGGGATTTTGAATAAGATTTTGAATACATTTTAGAGTTAGGTACAATTAAAATGGTAAAGCAGTAGGTATTGGTGGTTTGAGTGGTGGCATGTTGAGGAACATTAGAGAGGTCAGATGAAGTATGATCTAAGGGTAGCTTAGTAGTTCTCAATGTTGCCCAAGAGTGTTTTTGAAGTAATATTTTCTGTCTTGTTTCTTTTGATAGCCAGGGGCTGGTTTTTTTTTATTCTTATAGTGTGCCTTTGGAGCATGGGTATCTAAGATAGTTAAGAATTTGGTATTAAAGTAGTGAACTGCTTCATTTAGGGAAGAGTTTTAGTGGAGTCCAGGTCGCATGCCTTCCATCTTTTTTAAATCTTCTTCAGCCTTATTACCAAAGAGATGGTCCTGTTGTAAAGGAACATCCAACAATTTTGCTTTAACATGATCAGGCAGAGTTTGCTCTTTGAGCCAAGCATGCCTTCTTAGCACAGACCCACTTACAGCAGCCCTGCAAGAGGCCTCCAAAGAATCAAAACCACATTGCAAAGTATGTTTTCCAACTTGTTCAGCTGAATGCAATAAATCCTGTAAATCTTTATTTTCCACACAGTCAGAAATTAACATCATTTTCTGTTTAAGCAGTCTCATGATATGCTGTTGATATTTAAGCATATGAAATTGACAGTTTAAAGCCCTGATTGCCAAGGTTGCAGAAGTGTAAACCTTCTTACTCCATCTATCTAGCGCCCTGTAATCTCTATCAGAAGGGGTAGGATTTTTTAGCAGTAGAGGCCTTAATGCCCTTGGGACCCTGAGAAATTGTTTCAGGATCTGCAATAGGATTTTTGAAAAGGAATTTGTGGGAGTCAGGAACCCTGTAGTATCTGTCTGGCTTACAAGGAGCTGGAGGCAGAGAATCAGGAGCCATACTAGATTCTGAAAAAACAATCAACAATGTCTAGAACAGGAGGTATAGCCAAAGGCCTATGTTGAGGAAGAAGAAGAAAATCCCTAAGTCTCTTTTTAGATTCAGAGAAATCCTGACTTTCCCAGTGGAAATGTTCCCTTAAGGTATGTAAAGTTTCCCCAAAAGAAAAATCCTCAGGGGAAGAAGCAGAAGGAATGGAATCTTCTGTATCAGAGTACTCATAAGTAGGTATAGACAAATCCTGTTCATTAGAAGAGTCAGAAGAAATAGAATCCTGTTCAGAAGATTCATAATCAAAGTCTTGCCTAGGCCTCTTAGAAGGGGGGGGGGGGTTGGCTACCACTATTAGAGTAATTAAATCTTCAGCCATTTTGATCATTTGTTTTTTAGGCATAGGGGCCTGCACATGTGGCCCAGGCATCGGTTTTTTAGACATAGATGTAGATTTTGGCCTTAGTTTTGAAGATAGCATCCGTCTAATATACAAATCTGTAGGCCTGAAAACACCCTCAGAAGCTGGTGCCTCCACAGCGGCTCTGGACCCATCTAAGGTAGAGACATCCGCGGGTTCCATAATTGAAGCATTTCACGGCATACCGGACTCTGAACGGGTCTCAGTAGAGGCCTGTGAATCAGAAGTAGCGGGTAGCAGGGGCTGCGAAAGCGCCTCACTGAGTACCGGCGAACTGGCAACTGGCTTAGGAGAAGCATCGTCATCAGTTTTGGACCTCAAAGGCCTGTCTCTGTCTTTTTCTTTGCGTTTTTTAGGTATTCAGGTAGTCGGATTGCTAACCGATGACATTTCTGGATTATTAAAGCGTGAGCCAAAATATTTAGAAGCATAAATGTACAGACGTTTAACAGTGCATTGATTAAATTTAGCACAAAACCGACAGCAAGGTACGTTGTGGTCAGGGCCTAGGCAAGGAATACAGTACAAATGAAAATCCTTATGAGGTATTTGCTTCCCACAAGTAATGCAAGTATTAACTTTTACTGACATTGGTAAGGAGCAAGAAAAAGTTTCTCAACGGGGTACTTAGCTTTTTAGTTGAAGACTTCAGTTCTGAAACTCGAAAACTAAAATTTCAAGAGTTGGCCGACCTGCACTTGCGAACTGCTTCTGCTTCGGGCACTGCGCAACAAGAAAGACTGATGTAATGGCATTGACTGCATGTTTTATACGCCTGACAACCTGATGTCATGGAAGAAGGGATGGCAATCTATGCAGGACCCAAGACTTTGTTAATCAGGCCGACTGAGGGAAACCTGCCAGCAGATTACCCAAATGTAATGACTGCAACAGTGAAACATGAAGAACATCAGAATTTGATAGCAGTAAGGAAATAAGTGAAGGGAGAGCAAGGAGGTATAAGGAATGAAAAAAACAATTAAACTAGTGGTCTTAAAACTTCTTGTGGTGGTGAGGTTGGAACTAGACAGATTCCAGTGCTTGTTCATTTTTTTTTTTATGAGGTATAAGGAATGAAAATGTACTTGTTCACATTTAGAGATGTAGTTCATCCTGGTTTTGAGCAAAAACAGAATGAGATTTTAGCTAGGAAGTCATTCAGAGTGGCTTTGAATGATAAGAGTGAGGGTATAATGTGACGGATACAGGTAAGGAGTTCCAAGCCTTAGGAACCTTGCATAAGTCCAGATAACACCCAGCAGATTTACTAGATTTGTAGGCAGGAGTTTTTGGTCACTGGATCACAGTGACTGACTTGGAACATAGTCATGTAGAATGTTTTTTAGTGCTGCACAGGTAAATGGATCTAATTTATCACTGTTGGAGTAGCCCAAGCCATTTTGGTCCCAATCCACTGCCCAGTTTCCCAAAGCCCAAGCTTGCCTTCCACATACTCCATCTTGAGCTCAAGTACAGCTGTGTACAAAGACTGAGCATCAGAAATCTCAGAGATTTCTTGCTCAAAAAGGGAAGCAAAGGCCCTGAAAAGAAAAATGTTAGGAAATGTAACTGAAGTGTAACAATATACACAAGGGTATTTACATCCATACTCTGCCAAAACAAAAACAGAGCAAAAGCTGGAGGATGGGGATGGCTGCTGGAACAGTGATTTATTAGAATATCTACTGGTATGACAAGTTTACTTATGCAACTATACTATGTTCAGCATTAGATAATAGTTCCAGTAGCCTAAAATATTTGGGTAGATTACCAAAGATATTAACAGAGAATGAAATAAGATACAAATCCACAAGCCCCTGGAGAACGGCCGTAGAAAAGCTGGTTTTAGACATGGAAAAGAAATCTCATTTGTAGTGCCTTGTAAAAGTATGTGGAGGCAGTGGCGGCTGGTGACTTCAAATCACAGGGGGGCTGCAGGAGGGTCAAAGGGAAGGGGTGTGGTCAACCATAAAGGGGAGGAGCTATGCACAAAACCACAAAAAAACTAACTTTAATTAAATACGCTGCCCTGGGTGGCAAACCATCATTATGAAAGTCCAATCAAGACAAAAATAAGTGTAGAAGAATAAAAATATTTCAATGCATTGGCTGCATGACAGCTTACTTAATATCTAGATGGAAACAAAAGGTTGTGAGGCATGAAAAATAAATTACTTTTAAATACATTACTGGAATGCCAGTCAAAATCAAGTATAAGAAAAACCAGAAGCACTCAACTCAAACCACTTCTCCTTGCACTGCAGTTCTAATTATAATATATTCAGCTTTATTAAAGTACCAAGCAACATGCTGAAAGTAGAAATCTATGTGATGCCCCCACTTGTAAAAATGTTTCTTATCCAAAAGACCTGCTGCCTGACAACTTGTTTCATGGGGAAAACATGATAAAAGTAAAAATGAAAAGCAAACAAGAAACAAGCTCAAGATACATTGCTTAAAGGATTACTGTACAGGTTATGGACCACACATGATTGGCATTCTGTTTAGTTTACGGGTAAAGCCTGTAGAGATGACTGGAAGTCTCCAACAAGTGTAATGAGCTTTTTAAAATAATGGAATCCTGTCCTTTAATACCCAAGGCTTATACATTATCTAGTCAAGTATTCTCTGCATGGCAACAACAGAAAGGCTTTCAATGTTGGCAATTCTTTAACAGTATGCTTATTAAAGCTTACTTGCATCTTACGATGTCAGACAAGCTTACCTTATGGTCATTAAAGCATTGCTACTTAAACACAGAGCAACAGGCACTTTGAGTAATAAGCATAAATCAACAGTACAAAAATATGACAGAAACCAGACCATTCTGCAAAATCAAGGACAGATGAAAAGCCACTGTAGTACTTATGCAGTGTGTCCTCCCCATCCAAGGTAGATACAACTACTCCTTGCCTTGCTTGGACACATCCAGAGTCACTACATGGGGGAGTGGGGTGCAACAAGCATGTCACAATTTGAAATCTCTCTGGCTGACTGTGATGGCCCTGACACATTTGTCATACCTCTCAACTTCAAGAGCAAGAAATCTGGACAAAGCCATACACAGAAGTGGGACAAAGGCACAACAATAAGGACAATTTTAAATATTGCTCTAATAAACTTAAAAAGATAATAGAATAGGTCTTGCATTAGTATGAATTTTCTGAAGGGTATAAAATCTGAAACTCAAATGTCTGTCATTTTCTAACTTCAGTCTTTAGTGATTTGTCACTAATTTGCCAAAAACACAATTTTATGAAAAATGGACCAAAATGTAATGCAAAAATATAAAATAGACACACAATACAGCTTCTACCTGTCAAAGAAGGGACACTTTAATATTAGTACTGCTACCTTGAGCAGCTGACAAAATAAAAGAATCTACATGCATTTCAAGTAATCTATAACTTTGATTATTACAGTTATTTCTTAATTGTAAACCCTCCATGTTTTCTTCCAAAATTGCTATTTTGGAGGGATTATTAGGGGAAGAGCAACATTTTGAGCCAAAATTGGGGACAGTTGAGAGGTTGGCTATGCCTAATTCTATAAAGCAATTTATTTGCATGTACCTCTCAACCTGTTAATGCAGTAAATCTGAACAAGGCCAAATATATTGGGGCACATATAAACAGTACTAAAATTGCTCTTGTATAAATTGAGACAGTTGATAGCACGGCTCTTACTTTAACATGCATTTTTATGAAGGTTATGAAGTCTGAAACTTATTATTTAGTGACTTCTGGCAAATCATTTAGGAATTAAAACTACAAATTTTATGAACAACAAACCAAAAATAAGAAGCAAAAATCTATTCATTCTTTGAAAATCTGGACAGTTGGGAGGTATAGTTCAGCTGGGCCTGTCTGAGTTTGCTGCCCTTCCCCTGACAAAATAATGGTTGAACTGGAGCCTCTGCAGCCATTCCAATTAACCATTACTTGGCTATTTCACTCCATTTACCATAAACACTAATGTGCATACTGCTTTACTTCAATGATTGGACTTCATTTGAAAGTTTTATTTTGTATTTTACAGCACAAACATTAAGTCATCTGTTAAACAAAGCAATGCAGTCTCACAATGAAAACTTAGCATTAAAACTTCTCTGCCCTTGAAACTCACATTCATTGAAACAGCATTGAAACCCACATTCAAAGAAAATACATTTTGCCAGTGGCAGATAAAGATTAATTTTGGGCTGTTTTCATATGCAAGGGGCCTATGATTCGAAACATACATGTGCTCTTTGATACACCTTCCTCATTGTACTAAAAATTATATTCCTTGTACAATACAGTACACTTGTTAGAGGGTGTTTTAAATTTGTTTTGAACATTTTTCCAGTAAGCAATGAAACAAAACATATGCACCCATAATGGCAAAACTGCCCAGTTGAGAACATTTATCATAAAAAAGTCTACTCAGACTTCCACAGTCCACCATTATTAGTAAATATACACAATTCTACAGTCCACCATTATTAGTAAATATGCACAATTCCACAGTCCACCATTATTAGTAAATATGCACAATTCCACAGTCCACCATTATTAGTAAATATGCACAATTCTACAGTCCACCATTATCAGTAAATATGCACAATTCTACAGTGCACCTTTATCAGTAAATATGCACAATTCTACAGTCCATATTTAGTGAATTCAGTTCTTGCCATAGCTGTCAACCTTAGCACAAAACCTGGACGAAGCCAATAATGGGAATACAGTCCCAAAAATAGGGACAAATTTAAAATATTCATCTTATAAACTTAGAAAATTGCTAGAAAAAGGTTGTGCTACTATGTATTCTGAAGAACATGAAGTTTGAAATTCAAATGCCGGTCAATTTTACTGCGGACAGAACAAAAACAATTTTCAGCAGAGGCATGGATTAATACTGCAGACACGTCTTTGTAAAATGGCAGGGCATCAGAGCAAATCCACACAAACACAGAGAGGAGATGCAGACTCCACACAGAAGCCACCCCAACCAAGAATCAAACCAGAAAACCTATAGCTGTGAGGCAACAATACTACCACTGCACCATCAAATCTGCAAGGAATTAAACATTCAGAAACCTGAAGTCTGAAATTCAAATGCCTGTCAATTTTACTGCGGACAGAACAAAAACAATTTTCAGCAGAGACGCGGGATTAATACTGCAGACACGTCTTTGTAAAATGGCAGGGCATCAGAGCAAATCCACACAAACACAGAGAGGAGATGCAGACTCACACAGAAGCCACCCAACCAAGAATCAAACCAGAAAACCTATAGCTGTGAGGCAACAATACTACCACTGCACCATCAAATCTGCAAGGAATTAAACATTCAGAAACCTGAAGTCTGAAATTCAAATGCCTGTCAATTTTACTGCGGACAGAACAAAACAATTTTCAGAAGAAATGGCAGGGCATCAGAGCAAATCCACACAAACACAGAGAGGAGATGCAGACTAAGCCACCCAACCAAGAATCAAACCAGAAAACCTATAGCTGTGAGGCAACAATACTACCACTGCACCATCAAATCTGCAAGGAATTAAACATTCAGAAACCTGAAGTCTGAAATTCAAATGCCTGTCAATTTTACTGCGGACAGAACAAAACAATTTTCAGCAGAGATGCAGGATTAATACTGCAGACACGTCTTTGTAAAATGGCAGGGCACCAGAGCAAATCCACACAAACACAGGCAGGAGATGCAGACTCCAACAGAAGCCACCCCAACCAAGAATCAAACCAGAAAACCTATAGCTGTGAGGCAACAATACTACCACCGCACCATCAATTATGCAAGGAATTAAACATTCAGAAACCTGAAGTCTGAAATTCAAATGCCTGTCAATTTTACTGGACAGAACAAAACCAATTTTCAGCAGGGATTAAAACTGCAGACACGTCTTTGTAAAATGGCAGGGCACCAGAGCAAATCCACACAAACACATGGAGGAGATGCAGACTCCAAACAGAAGCCACCCCAACCAAGAATCAAACCAGAAAACCTATAGCTGTGAGGCAACAATACTACCACTGCACCATCAAATACACAAGGAATTAAACATTCAGAAACCCTTAAGTCTGAAATTCAAATGCCTATCAATTTTATTTAACATTTTTTAATCAGGACAGTCTGACTTGGAACAAATAAACACTTTTCAGCAGAGGCCCAGGAAGAAATAATGCAGACATGTCTTTGTAACATGGGAGGCACAAAAGCAAACCCACACAAACACAGGGAGAAGATACAGACCCCACAAAGAAGGAACCCCAGCCAAGAATCAAACCCAAGAACCTACAGCTGTGAGGCAACAATGCTACTACTACACCATCAAATATCAAGCATTGCAACATTTACAAACCACAGATATTATGAGGAACAGATCAGATCGAATATGAGGTAAAAATCTGAAAAATGGTGGTGGGTAGGAACTCAAGTCTTTAACACCTGCATACAGGGTACAGGGTTCAAGCCTGAGGCATTCCCTACCACACCACCATAAGCACCTGGGGCATTTTCACACACACACACACACACAACTCCAGTAAAGCACAAGCACCATAAGGCACAAACTCAATAAAAATAAAAAGGCACCTTACCTGAATGAATACATCCAGAATGTCCGTACATACATCCTTCAATACTGAAGACCCGAGATCCCAATGCTCCTTCCGGCCTGACGAGATCCCTAAGGCTCTGTCCCGAGTCCCTGCTGCTCCTCTTGCAGTCCTATACTCCTGGTGGGTCTGTGCACTGTAAAAGTGCACAGGCGTCTCCTTGTGTCCCTCTATGGGGACAGATAAGTCGGGACTCGGTCTGTCGCATGCTGGAAGTCCAGAAATTTAAAAATATTTTTATTTTTCATTTGTTTTCTTGCTTTTATTTTTGAGGGGCTGCAGTCCGCAGCCCTATGCCCCTGTGTGGAGGGATAGATTCCTGTCGCAGAGACTTCCCATACTCTGGAACAGACTACCTATATATGTCAAACAGAGCTCCTCATTAGCACTCTTCAAGAAAAAGCTGGTTTTAGACATGGAAAAGAAATCTCATTTGTAGTGCCTTGTAAAAGTATGTGGAGGGATAGATTCCTGTGCTATCCATATCCTTATTTGGATAGGAGGAAGCTTCTTTGTTCACCAGTGGGAGTGGGGAGCACTGAGCAACCTATTTGTCCCTAGAGGATTGGTTCCAGCCCAGTAACTTGTAGCTTATTGGCCATTTTGGGTCAATTACTGGCTCTTTTCAACCCCCTGCTATAAAGCCCGTTTTTGCACCCTTTAGCGCGAATTAGCGCGAAGTTGCTCATAGAGCAGCATAGGGCAGCGCCGGTTAATCAAGTTTAAACTGTTTCTGGCTCCATAAAGTCTACTCTTCAATTTTTCCCTTAGAACTGCTCTACTTGCAATCTAAACAGCCTATACTCTAACTGAAAAGCTCAGCACTTGCTCCTAAAGCATTTTTTATACAGGTAAAGCACTCAAACAAAAGAAAGTACTTCATTCACCTAAATTCCCTTGAGTACCCATTTCCCTATAGGTCCTTTCTGACTCAGTTACACAGCAATCTTTTTCACTATTTCTAGCATGTTGAAGGGTCAGTTGCTGGCGTCCTCTCCTGTTCAGCTGGTGAATCTGGGAATCTTGAGGCAATGTTACAATTGCCTCATGTACACAGACAACCCTCTCCTCCTCCCAACAAATACAAATATATGCGAGAGATGCAACTATATAGCCAAACTGGAGGCCAAGCTCTCTCAATTCAGTACTGGCAAGACCAGTCAGGAGGAGAAGGTAACCACACACACCACAAACCCAGTCTCACATAGAACTATCACAACTGCAAACCAAACACATAAACACACAAAAACATACTTGGAGGCGCTGATTAACAATCTACCAAAACAACAGAGGCCTCCAAAGCAGACACCCAAGCAACCGCCACCTCAAGACATAGCACATGCAACACATAGTTTACAAAGTCAGTGTGCTAAACAGTCACAGCCCTTAAGGCCAAACAACATGCCAGACACACATGTAATAGGTGACTCCATAGTCAGACACACTGACGTCCCGCTCACCAGACTGAACAAGGAAAAGGTCACAGTAAGCTGCCTGTCGGGAGCTAGAATCCGCCACATAACACAAGCACTCAGGTCACTCCACAGCAAGTACAAATATGACTCAGTCATTGTACATGCCGGTGTGAACGACCTGAGACGTACCTCCCTGGACTACATGAAAAGAGACATAGAGGAGCTCTCTGATTATGTAGCCCAGGCCGGTATGACCCTGACCCTGAGCAGCATCTTACCCTCACCAAGAATGATGCCACAGTACAAAGACAAAATGATCAGTTTTAACAATTGGCTTAATTACTGGTGTCATTCTAAGGGGATCCAATGTCTGTCTGCTTGGGATGACATGCTTGACAAGCCACGCTGCTTACAAGGGATGGCTTGCACCTGTCACCCCTGGGCTTCCGGATATTGGCCAAGGCTCTTGCCACCCCCATAGTGCCTTTTTTAGCCAAGGCTCAAATGACAAACCTACCTCCCTAGAAAACACAAGTGGAAAAAAACTAAGGGTAATGCTGCTCAATGCCAGAAGTCTAAACCTCAAGATGCACGCCTCAAGCCCTCCTCAGTATGGAGAACATCGATGTCTGTGCAGTGACTGAAACCTGGTTCAAGGCTCCTGAGAGCACCCCAGCACTATCAGGTTTTACCTCATGTCATGCATTCTGGCCCCAAAACTTGGACCGAACCACAAAAGGAGGGGGAGTATCCATATTCATCAAAGATACCCACACCTCCAGGTTAGTGGCAACGCACAAAGCATCGGAGACCATCCAGGTGCAACTAACCATAGGCAAAACTGCCTTACAGTTTGTAGCGTGCTACAGACCACCCTCTCAAACTCAGGAACCCCACACAGCCTTCCTGAAGACACTGGAGCGTATGAATGTCTCTCCAAATACCATCATATTGGGAGACTTCAACTACCCGAACATAGACTGGGAACATTACTCAAGCCCCAACACCCTAGCCCAAAGGTTCCTAGAATTCATAAACTCAAATGCGATGGAACAACTAGTAACCATTCCCACACGAGGAGACAATATACTAGACCTGATCATCACAAACATCGGGACAAAATGCTCCACACCGGAAGTATATCCCTCTTTGGTAAGATCAGACCATAAATTAATCTCACTGGAAATCCACATCCCGCCCCCACCCCCTGCACAAAAGACCACAGTGAAGAACTTCTCAAAAGCCAACTTCACACTTCTTAAGACTGAAGTGGTATCCTTCACGGCCCCTGGGCCAGTGGAAACCACAACCCACACTGCTGAATCCTTTACAAATGCCTTCTACGGGCACCTTCAAGAATGCATGGATCATGCAATCCCAAATAAAACCAAGACCCATTCCCCCAAAGGCAGGCACTCGGTCTGGTGGACCCCAGCCATAAACAAACTTTACAACAGGAGGAGGAAGCTACTACATGACAGAGCAAAATCCCTAAAAGGGAAGGCATCTCTGATCAGTACTAGCAAAAAACTACGATCACTCATAAAATTATCCAAGGCCAACTTTGAGAGAAAAATCGCAAAAGACACAAAAGACAATCACAAGGCCTTCTTTAGCTATGTTAGAAACCTGGGTGGAAACTCCCAGATATGCTCAGAGTTGGTCCAAAATGACACAAAATACACTGAACCCACTGACATTGCCAACATTCTGGCAGACAGGTTCAGTGCAAATTTCTCCTCCCCTCCCCACAAAAGGAGAAATAACCATCCCAGCAGAGTGTAGCCTCCCTAACATCTCAGATGCCCAGGTGAGAGCCGCCCTCTCTAAAGCTAAAAACACAGCATCAATGGGACCAGACGGTGTCCCGGGCTGTGTGCTACATGAACTCCAAGAGGAACTAAACCCACACACAAGGCTGCTGTTTAATCTTAGCCTTACTACAGGATACGTACCCAAAGAGTGGCGTACGGCAACAGTGGTCCCACTTCACAAAGGCGGTGCTTCTATGGACCCTGGAAATTACTGCCCCATAAGCTTGACGAGCCTGGTCTGCAAAGCTATGGAGAGGATCATTATGGAACTCATAAACAAAGACATTGGGGACCTACAGACATTGGATCCTACCCAATGTGGCTTTGTCAAGGGCAGATCCTGCCTTTTGAACTTGGTCGACTTTTTTGAAACAGTCACAAAGGCCATTGATAA
Source organism: Protopterus annectens (assembly GCF_019279795.1). Taxonomy (NCBI): domain Eukaryota; kingdom Metazoa; phylum Chordata; order Ceratodontiformes; family Protopteridae; genus Protopterus; species Protopterus annectens. The sequence goes on along the minus strand of NC_056732.1, from coordinate 1,269,976,279 downwards.
GGGTAAGGCAGTTCACACAGCCTACCTTGACCTTGCAAAAGCCTTTGACACAATACCCCACTCGGGCATCATAGACAAACTCACCAGCTTAAATGTAAACCCATATGTCACAAGATGGGTTGCAAACTGGCTCAAGGACAGAACCCACAGGGTCAGAGTTGCTGGAGCTATGTCAGACTCTAAGCCAGTCACAAGTGGTGTCCCACAGGGCTCAGTCCTGGGACCCCTCTTGTTTGGCATTTATTTTTCCAAGGTACAGGCAAACATAGGAGGATTGTGGCTGACAAAGTTCGCAGATGACTGCAAACTTAGCGCCATAATTGATACTCCAGCAGACACAAACATCCTTCAGAGAGGCCTCATAGAAATGGATAATTGGTGCCAGAGCCATGGCCTTAAGCTGAACGCCAAAAAATGTATAGTCATACCCTTTGGGAAAAACAAGGTACCCACAAATTACCACATAGGTGGTAATCCATTAAGTACGGAAGAGGTAATCAGGGACCTAGGGACCCAGGTTGACAGTAACCTCTCATTTGACACTCACGTTGCCAAAGTGGTTAGGAAGACCTTCTATATTGCCCACCTTATCATGAAGGGTTTCACATCTAGATCAAGAGAGGTCATTGTGCCCCTGTACTCTTCTCTTATCAGGCCAATGATTAAGTACAATGCCCCATTTGGGATGTATCTTACCAGACACCTGCAGCAGTTGGAAAGACCCCAAAAGTTCCTCACCAAGAGGATAAAGGGTCTTGCACATATGTCATATGCTGCCCGACTGAAAAAACTCCAGCTCTATTCAGTCGCATACCGCCTACTCAGAGGTGATCTGTGCCTGACGTACAAGGCCATGTCCAATCCGGAATTAATGGACATGCTCCACCTCAGAAAATCCAAATCCATCAGAGCCACGAGAGCAAGAGACTTAAACCTCAACACAGAAATAAATAGGACGTGCTGGAGGGACAGATTCATAACCCAGAGGCTCCCAACACTTGGAACAGAATCCCTATCCATGTCAGGCAGAGCCCCTCACTAACTCTATTCAAGAGAAATCTTGACGAGTAGATGGGAGATCGTAGGTTTACCCTGGGGGTCATCTCTGTGTCACTAGTAGACAGACGCACAGTAAACTAAACCCTAAATGGGCATAGTATTCTCATCCTAAGGGGTGGTGAAAGCCACACACACTCTGGCTAGGCTTATAAATGCCCTAGGGCAGATAGCCTAGTACGAACCTATGAACCTATGTACAGAGGACCAAGTTATTATAGGTTCATAGGTAGGTACTAGGCTATCGGCCCTAGGGCCCATACAAGCCTAGCCAAAAAATGTACCCTAGCTTTCGCCACCCAAGAAAATTATTTCCCTGTGCCCCTGTCGAGCAGAGCCACAGAAGTGATCTCCGGGTTGAATTTTCCCATCCAATAATCAAGATTTTTCTTGAAGAGTGCTAATGAGGAGCTCTGTTTGACATAGATAGGTAGCCTGTTCCAGAGTATGGGAAGTCTCTGCGACAGAATCTATCCCTCCAGCATGTTCTGTTTATTGTGGTGACAAGGTTTAGGTCCCTAGAGCATGTAGCTCGGAAGGACTGGGATTTCTTTAAGTGGAGCATGTCCAACAGCTCTGCGTTTGACATAGCTTTGTATGTTAGGCAGAGATCGCCCCTGAGTAGGCGATATGCGATGGAGTAAAGCTGTAGTTTTTTTAGACAGTCTGCATAGGGCATCTGTTTTAGGCCAGTAATCCTCTTTGTGAGGTATTTCTGTGGTCTTTCCAGTTGTTGTAGATGTCTTGTGAGGTACGTACCCAAAGGGGTGTTGTACTCTATAATGGGTCTAATGAGTGATGAGTAGAAGGGAACAATGACCTCTTTTTTTCTGGATGAGAATCCTTTTGTGATGTGATGAGATGAGCTACGTAGAAGGATTTCCTGACCACTGTGGCGATGTGATTATCAAAGGAGAGACTACTGTCCACCTGTGTCCCAAGGTCTCATCACATTTTCGGCATTAAGTAGACTACCAGCTATGTGGTAGTTCATGGGTACAGAGTTTTTACCAAAGGGGATGACAATACACTTTTTGGCATTGAGCTTCAGGCCATGGCTTTGACACCAGGTATCTTTATCAGTGAGGCCCTTTTGTAGTTTGTCCACATCGTTAGGAGTTTCAATTATGGCTCCTAGTTTGCAGTCATCTGCAAACTTTGTTAGCCAAAGACCTTCTGTGTTGGCCTGCACTGTAGATACCAAACAGGAGAGGACCCAGGACTGAACCCTGTGGTACTCCACTTGTATTTTCTAGAGTTCACCCCTTTCCAGAAAGGTACCAAAGCAACCAAGGTGGTGGTGGAACAGGCCCCAACTCTACCTAGAAGTGGTTTATTATGATTAGAATAACAAAAAGAAATAGCATGAGACAACCATCTAGAAACGGACCTCTAGAAACCCACCCTCCCTAGTGTTGTGTGTTCTTATACTTGGTGGCATTGCAGTTGCCCACCCATACTGTATATTTGATCTGTGACACTCCTCCCAGTCTAGTGTCATTAGTTTACTCAATCTTATAGAGAACATTTGTGATGGCCAACTCACTCAGATTCTTAATGTTGAATTAACTTCTGTTCCAGCTTTCTCCATTTCCACTTTACTGGAAAAAAAAATTCTAAGCTTGCTTCCCCCCTTTCCTGTGGCAGGTCAGATACGGATTTGCTGTGTCCAGGACTGTTTGTAAGCTCCTAAGCCCCCCACCCCCACTTAACTGGGGTTAAACTTTTCCTGGCGCCATAAAGTCTGTTTTTCAAAATTTCCCTTGCAACTAGCCAGCTTTTTAGTTTTAGCACTCATCTGTTTCTTTGATCTCAGCACTTGTTCAGAACTCATTGTAAGCACTAAATAAGTTACAAATCCTACAGCACTCAACTTTCCTCACTTGTCTAGAGGAAAACAGTTTGTAGTACTTAATAAATAAGCACCTATTCAGGCATGTCTAAAGGTCAGCTCCCGGTGTTGTCTCCTGTCTACCTGATGAATCTGGGCATCTTAGGACAATGCAGCAATTGCGTCATGTACACAGACAACCCTCTCATCCTACCACCCAACACTATGACCTGTGAGAGATGCACTTATATAGCCAAACTGGAAGCAAAGCTCTCTTTACCAAAGACAGGCCTAGACAGTCAAGAGGAGAAGGTAAACACTTGTACCGTACAAGACTCATCACATAGTCCCTCAAAACCTACACCACCAAAATACACACACAGAACCACAAAACACACACCTACATTCACAGAGGCTCTCTGTACTAATCTGACCAAACAACAGAGACCTCCAAAGCAGAAATGCAAGCAACCTCTACCCCACAACACAACCCAAATGACACATAGTCCACATACTCAGTGTGCCACTCAACTACAGCCCATAAGGCATAACGTACCCAACCCTCTAGTCATAGGTGACTCTACAGTCAGGCACACTGATGTTCCACTCACCAGGCTAAACACAGAAAAAGTTACTGTCAGCTGCCTGTCAGGTGCCAGGATCCATCACATAATGCAAGCACTCAGGTCACTCCACAACAAGTACAAATATGACTCTGTCATTGTCCATGTTGGTGTGAATGACCTGAGATGTACCTCCCTGGACTACATGAAAAGGGACATGGAGGAGCTCTCTGATCTTGTAGCCCAGGCCGGTATGACCCTAGCCCTGAGTAGCATCCTGCCATCATCCAGAATGACACCACAGTACAAGGACAAAATGATTGACTTTAACAATTGGCTAAGCTTCTGGCGTCATTCTAAGGGAATCCAGTATCTGTCTGCCTGGGATGACATGAACGACAGACCACGCTGCTTTGCCAGAGATGGCCTGCACATGTCGCCCCTTGGGATTCCGGATACTGGCAAAAGCTCTTGCCACCCCTATAATGCCTTTTTTAGGCAAGGTTCAAATGACAAATTCACCACCGTAACAGGTACAAGCAAGCAAAATCTGAGGGTAATGCTACTCAATGCTAGAAGTCTAAACCTCAAAATGCACTCACTCGAGGCACTCCTTAAAATGGAGAACACTGACATCTGTGCAGTGACAGAGACCTGGTTCAAAGCTCCAGAGAGCACCCCTGCATTACCAGGCTATAATTCATACCACACCTTTCGGCCACCAAACCCAGACCGAAGCACTAAAGGTGGAGGCGTGTCCATATTCATTAAGGATATCCACACCTCCAAGCTAGTTGCTCAGCATAATGCATCCAAGATTATCTAAGTTCAACTAACTCTAGCAAAACCGCAATCCAGATTGTAGCTTGCTACAGACCCCCCACCATGCCCCAGGATTCCCACTCCTCTTTTCTTGATACACTGGAAAATATTAAGGTACAACCCAACACTCTAATAATGGGTGATTTCAACTACCCTACCATTAACTGGGAAAACTACTCGTACCAACTTCTTTTGCTCAACGTTTTCTGGAAATCATCAATTCCAACACTTTGGATCAACCTATCCACACCCCCACCAGAGGCAGCAATATCCTAGACCTGGTCATCACCAACATGGGTGACCGGTGTTCCACACCAGAGGTCAGCTCCTCGTTGGTCAGATCCGACCACAAGCTAATCACCCTAGACATCCACATCCCGCTCCCACCCCCCATTAGGAAAACAACCGTAAAAAATTTCTCCAAAGCCAACTGCACGCTTAAGACAGAAGTGGCAAACTTCATGACACCCATGCAGATGGAGAATAGAGGTACGACTGCTGAATCCTACACAAATGCACTTTATAAGCACTTACACGAGTGCATGGATCGTGCTATCCCTAACAGAACCAAGATGCTATCCTCCAAAAAAGGAAGCCAATCTGGTGGTCTTCTGCCATAAACAAACTCTACAACAGAAGAAAGAAACTGTTGCAAAAAAAGAGTAAAATCCCACAATTGGAGGAACTCCCTGGTCAGCCTCAGTAGGAAGCTGAGATCCCTCATAAAATCCTCCAAAGCTAGTTATGAAAACAAAATTGCCACTGATTCCAAAGACAACCACAAAGCATTCTATAGCTATGTCAAAAATCTCAATGGCAACACTCAGATCTGCTCTGAGTTACAGCACAATGGCACTAAATATACAGAACCAACTGATATTGCCAACATCCTGGCAGATAGGTTCAGTTCTAACTTTACCCCCTTCTCACCCCCTAAAGGGCCCATCTTTATACCGGAAGAATGCAAAGTTCCTGTAATCATGGCTGCACAGGTAAAAACTTCACTCTCCAAAGCCAAGAACACAGTATCCATGGGACCTGACAACATCCCAGGCTGCCTTCTACATGAACTACAGAATGAACTGGCACCCCACCTAAGTACCATGTTCAATCATAGCCTCACCTCAGGGTTTATGCCCATTGAACGGCGTACCGCGACAGTTATCCCACTCCACAAAGGGGGGGCCACAACAGACCCCGGGAACTACTGCCCCATTAGCCTGACGAGCCTCGTCTGCAAGGCCATGGAATGTATCATCATGGAACTCATAAATAAAGACATTGGAGCTCTCCAAACCCTGGACCCCACACAGTTTGGGTTTGTAAAAGGCAGATCATGTCTCCTAAACCTGATAGACTTCTTTGAAGTAGTTACCACAGCCATAGATGAGGGTAAGGTGGTTCACACAGCCTATCTAGATCTCGCCAAGGCATTCAACACCATCCCCCCACTCTAGAATTATAGATAAACTCACTAAACTAGGTATAAATCCCTATGTCACAAGATGGGTTGCTAACTGGCTTACTGACAGAACCCACACTGTGAAAGTAGCAGACTCCAAATCAGACTTCAGACCAGTGACAAGTGGAGTACCACAGGGTTCAGTCCTGGGTCCTCTCCTGTTTGGTATCTACTTCTCTGAAGTACAGGCTAACACAGAAGGTCTTTGGCTAACTAAATTCGCAGATGACTGCAAACTAGGAGCCATAATTGAAACTCCTAACGATGTGGACATCCTACAAAAGGGCCTCACTGAGACAGATGCCTGGTGTCAAAGACATGGTCTCAAGCTCAATGCCAAAAAGTGCATTGTCATCCCCTTTGGTAAAAATTCTATACTCATGAACTACCACATAGGCGGTAGTCTACTTAACACCGAAAGTGTGATAAGAGACCTTGGGACACAGTTGGACAGTAGTCTCTCCTTTGATAATCACATCGCCAAAGTGGTCAGGAAATCCTTCTACGTGGCACACCTCATCACAAAAGGTTTCTCATCCAGAAAAAGAGGTCATTGTTCCCCTCTACTCATCACTCATTAGACCCATTATAGAGTACAACGCCCCTTTTGGTATGTACCTCACAAGACATCTACAACAACTGGAAAGGCTGCAAAAATACCTCACAAAGAGGATTACTGGCCTCAAACAGATGCCGTACGCAGACCGTCTCAAAAAACTCCAGCTTTACTCCATCGCATATCGCCTACTCAGAAGCGATCTCTGCCTAACATACAAAGCTATGTCAAACCCAGAGCTGTTGGTCATGCTCCACTTAAAGAAATCCCAATCCCTCCGAGCTACATGCTCTAGGGACCTAAACCTTGTCACCACAATAAACAGAACATGCTGGAGGGATAGATTCCTGTCCCAGAGACTTCCCATACCCTGGAACAGACTACCTATCTATGTCAAACAGAGCTCCTCATTATTACTCTTTGAGAAAAATCTTGATGATTGGATGGGTAATAGGAAATTCACCCCACGGATCACTTCTGTGGTTCTGCTTGACAGGGGCACAGGAAAATAATTTTCTTGGGTGGCGAAAGCCAGGGTACATTTTTGGCTAGGCTTGTATAGGCCCTAGGGCCAATAGCCTAGTACCTACCTATGAACCTAGCTTCCCAGGAGACAAACAGCTTCTCAGCTTTCCTACAAGTGATTTCACAAAAACTGAAGATTGTATTGAGTTAATTGGAATAGTTTCATTGTTTACTTTCATGTCTGGCTTTTAGCACATGGGCTGTTAATGAGCTGCTTTCTGTGCCCATGGTACAGGGTGCTATTTCTTTCAATATCATTTGCCTACTGTGCAACTCTGATCAAGTAACTTAGCCAGACAGTGCCACCAGGTTGCTCCTGAAAATGGACAATTTGTCTAGTGGGCTTGCTTGGTTAAAAAAAAAAATAGTCAATCTTTCTCTTACCACACCCTCAAGATGTCATAGTAGGTACTGTGCAATGCTTACATACAACTGCATAGTATTATGGGAAAGCAAAACAACTTAACCGTTTAGAGCAGCAGCTTCTTACTTGCATTAAGGTTTCACCACTACACCCTCACATAATTTTAGTTTCAATGTGAGGTGTTCCATCTGTAAGAACTAGTTGACAACATGCATTTCCAATAAGTAAACAAGTTCTACTAATGCATTTAGCATGGAAATACAGTAGACTATCCTTTAATTTAGGAAGTGAAGCACTGTGGGTTTCAATCTTTCATGGTGTCATGACAAGTATTTTCATCTCTGAGAAAAAAATTCAAGAGGTCATCCTATCAACAAAATAAAATGCAAAGGCACCTTTTTGCGTTGAAAAATGTACAATTTGACTTTATATATGATACAAGAGGGTATACACAATTCCAAAGGCTTGATACATATGCTTGCTTCAGAATGTGACAAACACATTATTTAAGTCCAGAAAGGCAGAACCTTTAAAAAGGACAGCACAAAAAAGGGGCAAAGTATAAAAACGGTGAGAAGTACTGAGCTAATTAAAAATGCAAGTCTTCTCAAGCAAGATGAAGGATGAATGCAAAACTTTATGGGAGGGTGAAGTGTGAATTAAAAGCAGTGGCTGGAGGAATGTGTGTGCCTGTACGCTTATGTGTGTGCATATGTGTATATGGGAAACATTTCATTTGTCAATTGCTTCTTTCACTGAAGCAGTGATTCAATGTCTTGTTAAACTGGATCACTGCTTCATCAACACGAGTCTTTATACTGTTGGTGATTAGAGCTTTGATGATTCCTCTCTACTGCTGTCTAATTCCAGAGCAAGTATAGTTACAGCTACAGTGAAAATACAGGGGCTTGCCCCTGCAAAATGATTTTTTGTTATATTTGTAGTAAATACTACTTTCTAAAGATACATAGTTCTGCTTTCATTTCAGAGACCATGGTACAATGAGGTAAGACTGTTTATCTTCTTCCCTTTGTTTTGCGATCCCCAGCTTTGTCCAGTTAAGTTTATATAAGTGTGTTTCTATTAATCAGAATTCAATCCAGTGTGTTTGATGCACTATTTCTCAATTAAACGTGCTGTCAATTTAAAGCTCTACACACACGTGTGTGTGTGTATATACAGATATATATGTATACATATATATATATATATATATATATATATATATATATTTATACACACACACACATCCATTAATCAAGTGTCAACATGTTTGGTAATTTACTTCAGTGGTAAAAGTGGTTGAATTATATTACAGCTGAACTTCAGGAGTTGACTGTAATTCTGGAGTTTTCTTCTCCCTTGTTGTGCGACTGTGAAGTTAATACATTTGAATTTCCAGGGTTGTGCATAAAAACAAAAATCTGAGTAGGTTTTGGTGATTGCAAATTGAATGCATTTGTTTACATCTGCAATCACTTGGTTTGGATGTTTTTAATTTAGGTAACAGTAATCACAAATTAAATTTTTCAGTATGTTTGCTGTTAAAGAAAGTATACATACAAGTGTGTGTGTATGAATTTGGTATTTTTGGATGAATTTACATTTAACAGAACTGCTACTTACTGAAAATGTTTAATTGAAAGTACTTTTCCCTATTAACTAAATACACTGAATGACATTTACATTGAAAATACTGGAAATGCAGCCATCTATATGCCTTAGTAACGATGGAAGTGCACAAGCACTGAAACATGGATGATCAATGCTAACACTTAGAAAATTTACTTACCAAAAAAAAAAAAAAAAGACAGATACCAACAACAAATCACAAAATGAAAAGAAACATATTTCTTTTGTGATCAGTTAACCAAACCCAAAACCTTACCATTACCTTTAGACGGACTTTGCCTGAACAGTGGTAGTGTTTTTTGTAAGGTAAGGTGTAGGGTTGAGTTGGGGAAAGGGCATGGTTTGTGTTAGCACACATTAGTATGTATGGACAGGACATGAAGCATTTGTTTCTAAGATGAAGTAGAATACTAGTGAGATTGGTATGAAAAACTTGTCATTTAAAACCGCAAATATACAGACTACATCAACCAAACAGTCCTTGTCAAATTCTACAGTCTAAACATTAAGAAAAGAAAATGGTAAAGAAGAAGAAACTACATTTCTAACTTACCAGCTCAATTCCAGCACTAATAACATTTCTTTCCGGAAGCATTCCTATCCAGCGAATTACTCCAGTTGCTTTGGGGTGATATGCTGGTATATGCACCATGTGGCCAACATCCAAATCAGATTCTAGGGTTTTGATTTTTGAGTCAAACATCTCTATTTGCTTCTCAGTACTTTGTTCCTTTAACTGAGCCTCGTGAGGTGCTGTAGAGTTCTGCCAGTCCATTTTGTTATCCACCTCAGTTCCTGTGTACATAGCAGTGAGAGAGAGAGACAGAGAAAAAAAAACATCAGTAACTCAAGTGTGCACACATGGTATCTGACATTTCTCCAACTTTATTAAATATTAGATGTCTGAAAACAATAATCCTGTACTGGGATGAGAACACACAACCATAACTTTCTATACAAATAGCAGAACAACCCACATGTTAGTATGACTAGCTTAATCCTACCCAGATACTTGTTTCCCCTCACAATGCTTTTATTCTCACTCATTTATTGAGAATGGTAGAATTCACTCCATCATGCTAACAAAAAGTCTGCCCACTCACTTCAGTCTGTTGCTTTTCCCCCTTAGATACTTTTATTCTACCCCAAACCTTGTTCCCAGTGATCTCCGGTTTGTTGATCCCTTTCTCCACTTACTTAATTCCTCCATCACAAATTCTGTAGCCCCTTCAGTACATACCATTACTAGGAAGGATTTCACTCTTCAGGAAGCAACTACACTGACTGCAAATGCTTGACCAGGAAGAGAGAAACAGAGATGAACAGAAGGAATTACTGAGTGCTGTAAATTGGGCTGAGATTTCTTTCTCCATTGTCTGACATCCCTAGAGAAGACAGGTGAATGTCAAACTGGTGGTGATATACACGCGTCTACTAACTTTTTAGTAGATTCCTGCATGAGCTACTATATTTGAGTATGCAGATGTACAGTGATTCTCTTGCAAACTACCATCCTGCAGATGTTCTGATAGGGAAGGATTTTGATGAGGCTGTACTATGTGTAACTGCATTAACACATAATACTGCCTCATCAAAATCCTCCCCTATCAGGACATCTGCAGGATGGTAGTTTGGTACTCCTGTTGTGTCAAGACAAAAGTACAGTTGTGTACACTTACCATAAATGTAGATGTTCAAGTGTATTCACTGTTGCAGTCTTTACATTTGGGTAATCTGCTGGCAGGTTGCCCTCAGTTGGCCTGATTAACAAAGTCTTGGGTCCTGCGTCGGTTGCTGTCCCTTCTTCCATGACATCAGGTCATCAGTGGTATAAAGCATGCAGCCGACACCATTACCTCAGTTTTTCTTACCCCAGATGTCAGGTGCCCCCCCGAATGGGGAGCAAAATAAAATTTAAAACACAAAAATATACCTCCAACCAAAAGCAAATACACCAAAAAGGCTTTTAAGCATAGTAACAGAAAGAAGAAGTATAGTCAGAGAAAAACAGGGGGCTGGAGGGAGGGTAACCAGGACTGCAACCGTGAATACACTCGAACATCTACATTTATGGTAAGTGTACACAACTGTACTATGTTCTTCGTATTTCACTGTTGCAGTCATTACATTTGGGCAGATTCCCAAAGCTATGGTTGGGAGGATGGATTTATACAGCATTAGGACCAGCTATAAGGCCCTGCAAGACAGCAGTGGCAAAGCCAGCTCTGGACTTAGAGAAAATTGATAAATGATAATGCTTGGTGAAAGTAAGAACTGAACTCCAGGTAGCAGCTTCTATAATATCCCTGGTAGGAACACCTCTGAGAAAGGCTGCAGAAGTAGATGCAGCCCTGGTGGAATGAGATCTGATCCCCTGGGGGATAGGTTTTCCATGGTGCTTATAGCAGAAATGAATGCAATGGCGTATCCATTTAGAAATGGTTTGTTTTGAAATCACCTTTCCCTCTGCCCCTGCAGCAAATGCTACCAGCAGTTGTTCAGATTTTCTTCAAGTTTTAGCCCTGTCCAAGTAGAATCTAAGTTGTCTGAGCACATCCAATGAATTCAGAATCCGTTCCTCTTTGTTTGGTGGATTGGGAAAGAAAGTTGGCAAATGAATGGACTGATTAAGAGTCACACTGGATACCACCTTGGGCATGAAGGATGGATTGGTCCTGAGCGACACCCTGTCCGCATGAAAGATGATGAAAGGCTCCACTGCCATAAGGGCCTGTAACTCAGATATCCTTCTAGTTGAAGTAACTGCTAGAAGGAAGGCTGTTTTCCAAGAAAGAAATTTTAAGTCTGCAGTAGCAGCTGGCTCGAAAGGAGGCAGAGTGAGTTTCTCCAATACAAAGTTAAGGTCCTAGGCAGGGGTTGGAGCTCTCCTGGGTTTTCTCAAGTTTTTTGGCCCCTCTGAGGTACTGCTTACGCAGAGGATGAGAGAAGAGGGGAGGTTCTGTGTTATAATGAGCTGAAATGGCTGAGGCATGGATTTTAATGGAGGACAAGACAGGCCCTTGTGAAGCATCTCAGTTAAGTATTGTAAAATCTGAGGTAAATTGGGCGCTGCTGTGTTCATTCCTTGAGATTGATTCCAAGCACAGAATCTTTTCCATTTGTCAGCATAAGATTTTCGAGTATTAGGTCTTCTCGCCTCCAAGATGACATCCATCACAGGTTTGCAGAGGGATGCTAAGGGTAAACTTAAGTGATTAGCCAAGCTGCAAGGTTCAATGTTGGGAGCTGAGGGTGCAGAATCTGGTTCTCCTGCTGAGACAGTAAGGAAGGTGTCTGAGGCAGGTGCCATGAAGATATTTGTGACACACTGCACAGGAGTGGGTACTAGTGTTGGCATGTACAGTCTGGAGCAATCAAAATCATTCTTGGTTTGTCCTGTTTGATTTTTAACAGAACTTCGCAGAGTAGAGGCAGAGGGGGAAAGGCATAGACTGATAGGTTTTTCCAGCTGAAGGACAGAGCATCCACTTTTCAGGCTTTTTTGTGGGGAGTCCTTGTGCAAAATTTGTCCAACTGGTAGTTCTGGGGGGAGGCAAATAGATCTATGTCTGGGCTCCCTCATTTGCTTGTCAACATGTTGAAAATCTGTGGTTCCAGTCTCCACTCATGTGGGTCCATGAGATTTCTGCTTAGTCCGTCTGACAGTGTATTTAATTTTCCTGGCAGGAATTGAGCTTGTAGGTGCACTCGGTAGCTCAAGGCTGTGTTCCACAATGCCATGGCTAGTCTGCAGAGGGGGTAGGAATGTGTACCCCCCTGCTTGTTTATGTACCACATAACTGTAGTGTTGTCCGTCTTTACCATTAGTTATCCTGGAAGAATGTAGTCCTTGAAGGCTGTCACAGCATTCTGTACAGCTAACATTTCTTTTTGATCGATATGTAGGTGCATTTGATTTGGGTTCCACTTGCCCTGAATGCACTTCCCTGCCAGGTGAGCCCCCCCATGCATAGTCTGATGCATCTGTAGTTAGGGTTTGGGCAGCAGGGGGTAGCATGAATGGCAGTTCCTTGTTTTGGTGGCAGGCCTCTGCCCACCATAGGAACTCCAGACGTAGGCAAGGTGTGATAGGAATCATTGTTTCCAGGCTGTGACAATGTTGACTCCATAGACTTTTTAAGTACCACTGAAGTTTCCTCATATGCAGTCTTGCATATGGAATTAGAATAATGCAGGAGGCCATGAACCCCAAGGCTTGCAGTATTTGTCTTGCAGATAACAGGGTTTTTGTGGCCACTTGTTTGAAGTAAGTTACCAAATGAATTTTCTTTAATGGCATGAGCAAAGCCATCTGGGCAGTTGTATTCAAGCTTGCACCCAGGAATGTAATCTGTTGAGAGGGTACCAGTTGTGATTTCTTTTTGTTTATGGTGTACCCTAGACAAGAACCCTTTTTACAAACGCCAGATGATTTAGAAGCATGGCCTGGTTTTCTGCCTGAATTAGACAATCATCCAGGTATGGATATATTTGAATATTTCTTTGCCTGCAAAATGCAATTACTGGATCCAGGCACTTTGTGAATACTCTGGGCACAGTAGACAAGCCAAAGGGCAGTGCAGAGAACTGATATAGCCTGCTTTGAAGTGTAGGTATCTTCTGCAAGATTCCCTGATTGGGACATGCAGATATGCTTCTTTTAAATCTAGAGTTGCCAACCAGGCATCTATGCCTAGCATAGGAAGTAACTTGTGAAGAGTCAGCATCTTGAATTTTGGAATGTCCAAAAAGGTGTTTAGAGTAGACAGGTCCAGAATTGGACGCCACGAATTGTCTTTTCTGGGCACCAGGAAAAGCCTGGAATATAACCCTTGTCCTTTTTCCTCTTCTGGTACCGGTTGAATAGCCCCCATGTTTAAGAGGGAAAGTACTTGTTTCTGAGCCTCTGCTCACTGATTTGGGGGCAGGTCTGGCCACCCGTTTGGTGTTGGCAACGTGTGGAAATGAAATCTGTATCCCTGGGACACTATATTTAAAACCCATTTGTCCAGGGTTATGATTTCCCAGTTTTTTGCACGAAAAGCAATCTTTCCCCCCAAAGGGAAGGCTAAAAGGTAAGTGCTTGGTAATTTTAAAGGAAAGTCATTGAGACTGTTTACCATAGGGGTGTCTTGTTATTTCCAGATTTGGAAGTGGAGGCCCCCCATTGCTTAGGTCTGAGAGTCCCCTGGGACTGAAACCTGGTGCTGTTGGTGTGTCTGGATTTGGCTTGAGAGGATCTGCAAGGAGCTGGAAAAGACCATTTCTTGGTAGGCCAATGCCTACTAAATCTTGGAGGTTGCACTTGTAAGAAATCTTTTACAGTTTGCATAGATTTAGCTTATCTTGCATCTTTTTTTAAAACTTATTCAGCCTTATAGCCAAACAGGCGATCCTAATTTAAAGGAGCATCCAAGAATTTTGCTTTAACATGATCGGGCAGAAATTGCTCCTTAAGCCAAGCATGCCTTCTAAGCACAGACCCAGTAACAGCAGCCCTGCAAGAGGCCTCTAAAGAATTAAAACCACATTGCAAAGTGTTTTCCAACTTGTTCAGCAGAAAGCAATAAATCCTGTAAATCTTTATTTTCCACACAGTCAGAAATCAACATCATTTTCTGTTTAAGCAGTCCAATAATTTGCTGTTGATATTTTTACATATGAAATTGGCAGTTTAATGCCCTGATAGCCAAGGTTGCAGAAGTATAAACCTTTTTACCCCATCTATCCAATGGCCTGGAGTCTCTATCAGAAGGGGTAGGATTTTTAGCAGTAGAAGCCTTAACGCCCTTAGGCCCTTGAGAAATGGTTTCTGGATCTGCAACATGATTTTTGAAAAGGAACTTGTGGGACTCATGAACCCTGTAGTATCTGTCAGGTTTACAAGGAGCTGGAGGCAAGGAATCACGGGCCATACTGGATTCCAAAAACACATCAACAATGTTTAGTACAGGAGGTATAGCCAAAAGGCCTATGCTGAGGTAAAAGAAGAAAATCCCTAAGCCTCTTTTTTGAATCAGAGAATTCCTGACTTTCCCAGTGGAAATGCTCCCGTAAGGTATGTAAAGTTTCACCAAAAGAGAAATCCTCAGGGGGGAAGCAGAGGGAATGGAATTCTCTGCATCAGAATCCTCATAAGTAGGTGTGGACAAATACAGGTCATAAGAAGAGTCAGAAGAAACAGAATCCTGATCAGAAGATTCATAGTCAAGCTCAGGCCTAGGCCTCTTACAAGGTGGGTGGGGGTTGACTACCCCTGATTAGAGTAATTAGATCTTCAGCCATTTTGATCATTTGTTTTTTTTAGGCATAGGGGCCTGAACATGTGACCTGGGCGTCATTTTTTTCGACATAGATCGAGATTTAGGCCTTAGTATTGAAGGTGGAGTTGGTTTGATATGCAAGTCTGTAGGCCTGAATACACCCTCAGAAGCCGGTGCCTGCACAGCGGCTCTGGACCCATGCAAGGTGGAGACATCCGCGGATTCCATAGTTGAAGTATCTCGCGGCATAACGGACTCTGCATGGGTCTCAGTAGAGGCCTACGAGTCAGAAGTAGCGGGCATCAGGGGCTGTGAAAGCTCCTCACTTAGTACCGGCAAACTGGCGACTGGCTTAGGAGAAGCATTGTCAGCAGTTTTGGCCCTCAACGGCCTGTCTCTGTCTTTATCTTTGCATTTTTTCTAAATTCTGGTAGTCGGATGGCTAACCGACGTCATTTCTGGATAATTAAACCGAGAATCGAAACATTTAGAGGCAAAAACGTACCAACGATGGATAGTGGGCTGATTAAATAAAGCACAAAACCGACAGCAAGGCACACCATGGTCAGGGCCTAGGCAAGGAATACAGTACAGATGAAAATCTTTATGAGCTATTTGATTTCCACAAGTAATGCAATTATTAACTTTTACTGATATCAGTGAGGAGCAAGAAAAAGTTTCCCCAACGGGGTACTTCGCTTTAAGTTGAAGACTTTGGCTCTGAAACTCGAAAACAAAAATTTCAGGAGTCGGCCGACCGGCACTTGCGAACTGCTTCTGCTTTGGGCACCGCACTGCAAGAAAGACTGAGGTAATGACGTCGGCTGCATGTTTTATACCCCTGACTGCATGGAAGAAGGGACAGCAACCGACGCAGGACCCAAGACTTTGTTAATCAGGCCGACTGAGGGCAACCTGCCAGCAGAGTACCCAAATGTAATGACTGCAACAGTGAAACACGAAGAACATCTACTATTGGCATTTTGTTCTTCCCACTTACTGGCTCCCTCACCTTTTGTTCCCCATCTTGCCTCCGTGGACATCTATATGCCACATGGTCCCACTGGCTGCATTCAAAACATTTAACCCTAGGTCCTGGACATGTACCTGGACTAGTGGTTTCCCCTGCTACTGGTAGATTCTGTTGGGGCAGTCTGGGCTGCCCACTATGGGTTCCTTTAGACCCATGAGCAGTACTGGGTATCCCTTTCCTGTGCAGGGATGTCCTGCTTGCTAGGTATAGGTTTCCCTTATTCCCCAATTCATCTGAAGTAGCACATTGTCTATCAGCTAACCAGATCTTCATGTCCTCAGGCAAAGTGCTAAGGGCTTGTTCCTTCAACAAAAGGTTTGCTAGACCTTCAAAAGTAGTGACCTGACATCCACTCACCCACCTATGAAAATAAGAGCTCAGTTCAGCAACATATTCACACACACTTTCATTTGCCTTGTGTCTATGCTCACAAAATGTTTTCCTATAAGCTTCAGGTCTTAGCTTAAAAAATTCTAACGGACAATTCTTAACAGCAGGATAATCAAAAAAATGATGATCAGAAAATTTAGACAAGACAGTTACAGCTTTACCATGGAGTAAGGGGGTCAGGAACGGTACCCAGAGCCTTTGGTCAACATCATACTGTTTACATACCCTCTCAAACATATGAATGAAACTATCAAAATTATCTCCATCTGTAAATTGCAGAAGAAATTTAATGACCTTTTGTGCTTCTGTGGTCCAGTTACTCCCTTCCCCATTACCTCCATGACTCTGGTGAAGAGTCAGCATCTCCTTTTTGTGCTGCCCCTCCCTTTCCTTCTCCTCAGCTTCCAGGCATAGCAGTTTCTCATTCTCTTCAGCCTGTAGACCACTCAGTCTCTCTGCTGCTTCTGTTTCCAAATGCCTGGCCTCCAACTCAGGTCTCTTCAGCTCCAAATGGATTTTTAAGTCCTCTGCAGAAAGGTTGAGATGTCCATTCTCTGAGTGTTGTACATCTCCACGGCCAGTCTGATTGCCCTCCTGATTGCTGTTTTCTGATGCAGCTGTGACCACAGCTGCAATCATGTCGCCTTAGTCATGTTTCCATGCAAAAGGTCCCTCAACCTGGCACATCTCAGCCAAGTGGCTCCTTGTCAGCTTGCCATACTCCTCTGCTGACATGTTTGCCTGCTCTCCCTGACTAACTAAGCTAACAAAAGAAATAAAACAATTGTGATCTGAACTCCAATTACTCACTGCAAGGCTGATTTAGAGTACAAAAACACCTTCAGTATCACTGTACACAAGCTACTGGAATTCACTATCTACACTACTAAAACCTAACTGCCAACTAATTAATATATGGTGGGGATATCTCACCACTGCCACCAATTAATATGTGATGCCCGTGCACTGACCCAGTAATCAAGGAGCCTCAATCCTCACCACTAACACCAGTAAGGGGCATCCACATTGGGAAGGATAACAAATGCACACACAGTAAAGTACAATTCCCCTTAAGAGCACACAGAGATCACAGTCAGTTTAGGGCTGGTTTCTCCCTTTCTCTCCACATCCATAAGACAACTCCCCACTGGCACAGCTATAGGGTACAGATGTCAGCCGAGTAGTCAAGCCAAAACCTCCAGTGCCCTCAATGTCCGAGTGCTTTGTGTCCTTGCCCAAGTAGTTGACACACACACTTTGAGATTTGGTTTACATACATACACACACAGACACTCCTGAGGAAGGCTGGCACAGGTTCTTAGCTATGCCCCCTCCTGCCAGGCTATAAGGTAGTAATCACTGCAACCAACTACTCTTATCAGCTACTAAAAAAGCCCTTACCAAAGGGTGTCCAATTATTACTGTGCAATATTATTATCCAATTAGTAAGTGTGACGAACAGAACGGCTTATTTGGAGTGGATTTGCACAGCACCACTATATACATGCAATGTACTCTAGAGCTTAAATTATCTCTACACAAAATAGCCAAAGTTGAAAGGTTTAAAAATATGTGATAATAAATAATAAAAACACAAGACAAATCTTCTCAATTCGACACAGTGCTATTCAAGAGTTCATAAATCAAAGAAAAATGCTTAAAATAATACTGTAGAACAGTCCGACATAAATATAGAAAACAGCTAGACTAAATCTGACTAAATTTCTATCTAACTCTAAGAGCAATCACAGTTCTAAATAAACGTGCATATAGAGCAAAGGCAGAATACTGGTGAGTGATCAGTTCTTCCAACAAAATCCAAAATGCTTTGCTTCTCTCTCTGAGAAAGTCTTAAAAATAATACATCACTGCTGACTCATTTTAGATTACATCATTCTTCTCTGGTCCCCAAGCTAACAGAAACTCAGACTTTTAACATTTCTTTGATTTGCTCCTGGCCAGGAAACTACAACAATAAAGGGCATTATGTATGTAAAATCTAGCAATTAACTCTGGTCTCAAAACAATAGAAGGAATTCCTCAGGCCAGACATTATGTCTCCGAGCTTTCAGATCAAACAGTCATATAATGCTGGACTTATCAGCTTTCTTCCAGCAGAGTGCACTATGGTTACATTTTTGAAGTTCAACATTTAACACAGTTTTCTTACATTTAAGAGGACAAGTCTATGGATTACATTCATATTTACAATGACATAGAATTATCTACAAAATTCTATCTATCTAGGCTGGCAGCCTTCACATATCTTCATAGTACGCTAATGCAAAGCCTCTTAATTTATCAACTTTCTAAGTTTAAAGGAGCAATATTTATATTTGCCCCTGATTTGGGTTTTCTGTCTATAATTAAAGTTTTGTGCTAAGAGGCTGACGGATATGGAGACCAGTAAGATGCTTGGAGTGCTAAAAGTATAGCCTTTCACTTCTGGCCAGAGAGATCAAATATTACCACACAGTTCAATCTGGGCACATTCTCTTTCTTTTCATGTCTGTTGATATATCATAGGTTTATAGAAGGTTACTAGGCTAATGCCCCTAGAGCCCTTACAAGCCTAGTCATAATTTATCCAGAGTTGTTCAATTTGTCAATGGTTAGGTGAGTGAAGTTCACAGAGGTAAGGCCTATGGTAGTTAATACCACCTTCCTCTGTCTAGGAGGGACATGGGTGCCACCCAAGGATTGAACTTGCAGTCACTCATCATTGATCTAGGCTGCATTTGAAGAGGGTCAGAGAGATGCTCTATTTCATGTGACCTGGAAGTTTGTTTCAGAGAAATGGCAGTCTCTGGGAGAGGTTATCTATCTCTCCAGCATTATATGTTCATGTTAGAGGCTAGGTTAAAATCCCTGGAGTGAGTGACCCTCATGCAGTTTGATTTACGAATGTGTAGCATTTCCATTAGGGTCAGGTTCAGAGACTGACCCTGTAAGCCAGGCACAGGTTGCCTCTTAACAACCTGTAGGAGACAGGCTTTCAGCCTTTCCATGTAAGACTTTTTTTTGTGCACCCTATAATTTTTTGGTGAGAAACTTCTGTGGTCTTGCCAATCACTGCTGGTGCTTGGTAAGGTACATGCAAAAGGGAGCATTGTACTCAGTTACTGGTCTGATGAGGGGTGAGTGCAATGGAATTATAACATCCATAGATCTAGATGTGATGCCTTCATGTGTGCTGTGGAGCAGAATTTCCTTACTACTATGGATATGTGGTGGTCAAAGTTCAGGTTGCTATCAACCTGAGTACCCAGATCATGTACCACTACGTCTACACTTAGGGGGGTGCTGTCTATAATGTAATTATCAGGGATGTCAGCTTTTCCAAAGGGAATAATAATACAATTTTATTTGCATTTAGCTTTAATCCATGGCTTTGGCACCAATCATTTGTCTGTGTTAACCCTGTATACATTAACTTTGTTGGGGACTTATAAATTAAAACAAGGTGAGCAAGCTTGAAGAATTAACTCCTTTATTGGAAAACAAGGTGAGTGAGCTTGAAGAACTAACTCCTTTATTGGTTTATTTGTTGGGGACTTAACAATTGCTCCCAATTTGCAATCACAAGCAAACTTGGTCAGCCACAGGCTGTCCAAGTTTACCTAGACTTCTAAGAAATAAATTCTGAACAGTACGGGGCCCAGCATAGAACCCTTTGGTATGCCACTAATACTGTAATGTAGGGATTAATTCCCAACTGGGAGAGTTTCTCTATAACACCTGAGTGGGGGATTGTATCAAATGCCTTGGCTAGGTCAATATAGGTGGTATGCACTGTCTTTCCCTTGTCCAGGGCCTTGGTGACATTCTCGAAAAAGTCAACCAGTGTTTAACAGGCATGATCTAGCTTTAAATGCAATGAAAGTCAATAGTGTAGCCACTCTGAATTAAATCCCTCTCACACCAACGAACAAATTTTCTTCAGCAAAATGAATCAGAGGGAGAAACATGGCAAAATTATATAAAAAACTTTAATATGGTTAGCGCTTTTACATCACAGATGCTTCTTCAGACCATGAATGGAACAACATAAGCTAAAACCACTTTATATACTTCCTAGGTTCTACCAAGTTGCTGTAATTAATTGATTACATCTATTCAGCACTCAAGTTAAAGAAACAGCATATACTCTGTACTTATTTTCTATATATACTTGTTTTACTGATTTTTACTTCACTGATGAAATGTCAGTTTGTGTATTAAATTGTTGGGGTTAGCAAGCTGAAGTATGTCTCTTGCTAGATACCTATTAATATGCTGTATCTTTACCTTGAGTGTTGAACAGATGTAATCAATTTAACCATTAACTCTGTCAATAAGAAACTAGGCTCCATGTACAGAATAAATAACTTCCTAACCCCACACACCAAACTAACTATAGCTCGCACCCATCTCCTTTCAACCCTCCTTTATGCCTCCCCAATATTTTCATTCCTCAACAAGACTGAGCTAAATAAACTTTCTACAGCTTATAACCATATAGCCAGATTCATAACAGGGACACCTTATCGAACCCACCACTGCCTAAATCTAAAGGCACTTGAATGGTTAGAACTGCCCAATATTCTCAAAATCAACCAACTCACTGAGGCATTTAAGATAATTAACCAACCAGACAACACCCCCTCACTTAATAAAATACTTACCCCTACTCCAACCTAACCTGCCTCAGATCTTCTAAAACTGTCTGGGTACAAACCGTCAAATCTAATAACTCTGGAGGTGATGCTCTCTACACCAACTCCATTGGTAGGCTTTGGAACTCCCTCCCAACCAGCCTAAGAATTATTACCTCACTCAACCAATTCAAAAAACACCTCAAAGAATTCCTCAAGTCACACTGGCTGTGCCCCTGTACCAAACCTGACTAACAAAAAGTTCAGGCCTGTACCACCCCAGAATTCCACCACTTCCCTCTAGGATGACAATTGCAATTGAAGCATGTGAGATTATTTACTTAAGTTCTGTGCCTGTTTTATATAGTGTGTAAAGCCAATTGTTGTATTTTTATTCTCTATTTCAACTACATGTATAGCCAATTGTTTTATTTTTATCTCTATTTCAAATATATGTAAAGCCTATAGTAATTTTTACTGTCTTAGCATCTATTATGTTATCTGTACCTTCTTCTTGGAGCTTTTCTCCCCGGGCCTCTACTGAAAAAGGACATGTATCCAGCTAGACTAGCCCGGTAAACAAATGTAAAATAAAATAAAATAAAATAAATAAATAAATATTATTTTTGCCGTGTTTCTCCCTCTAATTCATTTTGCTGAAGATGATCTAGCTTTAACAAATCTGAACTGGGTTGGTCCAGAGTTTGGAGATCACCTATGTCCTTGTTAATAAGGGCCATAGTGATTCTTTCCATGGCCTTGCAGATGAGGCTAGTCAAACTTATGGGCCTATACTTCCCAGGGTCAGTTGATGGTTTCCCTTTGTGCAGAAGGATTACTGTTGCTGTTCTCCATTCAACTGGAGCGTAGCCAGTTCGCAGGCTGTGGTTATACAGGGATCCAAGTGGGTCTGCTAGGTTATGTTTTAAGCTGTTTAAAAGCCTTGGATGTTGTCTGGTCCCATTGATGCCATGCTTTTGGCCTTGGAGAGTGCTAGAATGACCTGCTCTTTTGAGATAATAGGCTGAGAAATGGTGACAGGTATACTTTGGGGGATGACTGGAGGGGACACCGGGGGGGGGGGGGTGAAGTCTGCTCCAAATATGTCAGCTAGCAGGTTGGCTATTACCTTCAGTTTAGTATGGGTGACACCATCCACAACTACGTCAGAGCACAGCTGGGTATTCCCTTTTAGATTTCCAACGTAGTTGAAGAATGCCTTATGATTATCCTTAGCTAGGGGAGCTATGTTCGCTTCATAATTAGCTTTGGAGACTTGACAAGATATCTAATTTGTTTGTTTAAGCTAGAGAGGGATTTCTTCTTCTTCTTCTGCTGAGCCAGTTTCCTCTTGTTCTTGGGTATTAGTTTCTTTCTCCTGTTGTATAGCCTGTTTATACCTGTCTATAACCATCTATTATGTGGTAGGGGGCTTTGCCTATGGTGTAGCTCAAGCGAGTTATACTGTTTGACCAGTTTCAAGGTGTATTTATCCTTACTGAAGATGGATACACCTCCTCCTTTGGTTCTTTCACACTCAGTTTGTGGTATGAATGTATAGAAGGCATGGTAGTCCTGCATGGCCAGGGTGCTTTATGTGCCTTTGAACAAGTCATGGTGACTGCACAGACATCAGCATATTCAAAAGTGAGGAGTGCTTCCAGGGAGGGCAGTTTCTTGTTTAGACTCATAGCATTAAGCAGCAGTACCTTGAGTTTTTCTAGAGAGAATTTTGTTATGTTGGGAGGTTGGTTACTTTGACACTGCTTTAAAAAAGGCACAATCAGGGTAGCTAATGTCTTTACCAGTATCTGAAAGTCTAGAAGAGACAGGTGCAGACCATCTCTGGTAAAGCAGCATGGCCTGTCCACCATGCCTTCACAGGCTGACACATATTGGATCAACTTGGATTGACACCAGAAGCTAAGACGATTGTTAGAGTCAATCTTTTTTTTTTCCATCGTGGCATCATCCTTGGAGAAGGTAGAATGCTGCTTAAGGTTAGGCTTATACCTGCCTGTGACACAATCTGAAAGTGCAGTCTTGTCTCTCTTCATATAGTCCAGTGAGGTACGTATAAGTCATCCACCGCTATATAGACTATGACAGAGTCATACCAGTACTTGTGGTTGAGTGACCTGAGTGCTTGAGTGATTTGACTGATACTGGCACATAACAGGCAGCTAACTGTAACTCGCTCCTTATCCAGCGTGATGAGGGGAATATCCATGCGTCTCTCAATGGAGTCACCTATTACCAATACATTAGGTTTTGTGGTGTTATGCCTTATGGGCTTATTTGTTGAGACACTGGTGTGTGT
The DNA here is from genome assembly GCF_019279795.1 of Protopterus annectens. Lineage (NCBI taxonomy): Eukaryota > Metazoa > Chordata > Ceratodontiformes > Protopteridae > Protopterus > Protopterus annectens. The sequence continues at coordinate 1,269,952,828 of NC_056732.1, read as the reverse complement.
GTTACTGTATTGTGGTTGTTTTTTGATTTGTTATGTTTGTAAGTGGTTTCCGTTTGGGAGGTCTCTGATCTTTTGGTAAGTTACTAGCGAGTACCTCTGCATATATAGGTTTGTGTGTCATGTCCTTATTTAGTGTGGGAAGTGTGTGTGTGCTGCTACCCTGTTTGGCATTCGATTTGTCCTTATGTGAGATCCTTACCTCCAATTTTATACTCTTTCAGACAGGAAACTAGACTACATGACAACAACAACAGGACAGACACTGGCCAGCAGTGTAGACTCTGTGAAGAGACCAATTAATGTTAATGGTTATCACTTGTACAGAGTCTTCCTGTATCATCAGTACCCATGCAGTATACACTAGACTGTCTTGGTAAACCAGAACTTGTTTTAGAAATATGTATTTTGTCAAGGATTAGGGTCACGGTGGTGCAGCGGTTAGCATTGTCGCCTCACAGCAAGAGGTTCTCCTGTTCGATTCTTGGCTGGAGCTCCTTCTGTGTGGAGTCTGCATGTCCTCCCTGCGGTCGAGCGACGTCTAAAGACATGCAGGTAGGTGCATGTGTGAATGGGCGTGCCTTCTTTGAAGGTTGGGCGTCGGCCTGGAAACTCAACACCATAAAAATCCACTGCCAATCATTAGTGGATTTTAGCGGAGTTCAACTGTGGCGACCCCTAACTGGGAAAAGCCAAAAGACTACTATTGCCAAAGTAGCAATAAAATAACATCTGAGGAGCAATATGCAAGCAGGAAAATGCGAGAGTTGGAAGCAAGCAAACTGTAAGATGATAACAAAATGGCTCTTCTACTGCCAATACAGCAAGAGGTCTTCCCTATATAGGGTTACTAGACTTTCAAGTGCCTAAAATAGTACTTGAAAGTTTGGTTACCTTATATGGCCCATGTGTTATTGAAGTGTGAAGTTTTCCAACGCAAGCTACACACATCTGTTTCTGTTGTAGGAACAGAATGTCTTCAATGCTTGTCGGCAAGTTGAAATACATACTTCTATTAAAAATTCAAGATTTTTGCTACGTTTACTGTACATACATACACACAGGACAAAACTGTCAAAATCAGGAGTACCGTATAAAAATAGGGACAGATGGTAACACACCAGAAAACATATTCTACTAAAATTTTCAGTATGTTTATTATTCTTTCATGTTCCCCTCCACTCCATAAAGCAAACCTGCTTAAATCAGGCATGAGGTGTAAACACAGGGAAAGCTGGCAACTATGCCTTCATATAACACTCAGATATTTTTGTAGTGAATACGTCTGGTACCACAGTAGAATCGTGAGATTTCCCAGCTGTTTCTGTGGAACATCAACATACACACTCTGTTCAAGAGTGATTTCTGAAGCTGCAGTACAGAGGCTGTAATTCCTTTTGAAGAAAACAAATCATGATTAGCTACATATCAGAACTAAGTTTTTGCCGCCCCCTTTCGGACTTTGCCTTGCATATCTTAGCATTTTAAGGCACCTGATAGAACAAATGCAATTTAAGCCACAGACAGACAAGTCTTCAAGATGATTTTTGAGTGCAAGTTAAAATGCCAAAGCTTCTTCCTGCACTGATGAAAAATTCATTTAAACTGAATACAGCCTGCTGTGCCTTTCAGACAAAATATGATGAAAACAAGTGGACCCCCCCCCACCATATCTTGTTTACATTCAGTAACTGGGTTGACATTATTCATATCAGGTGTATTAAGTTTAGTTACTTCAGTTAGTTGCATAATAAGCAGTACTAAAATAATGACATGTAACTCAATACTTGTGTTTTTATTTAAGCCTTTAGTCTGCTGCACTCTTACATGTCATTTTATGTTGTCTCACTGGCTTAAATCGTCCCTGACCATGACACTTCACTGCAGGGACAGAGACCACAAACAAAAATGAGGACTACATCCAAGTCTTTCATTTGCTTCAGACTTGTTTATTGTACATTTTATTCTTATAGATCATTAATACCATAGGAAGAAAGGAAATCAGATTTATTTATTGACATTTGATTACCAGGAAAATCAGACTTGTTAGAAGCCCGTTTTCAGAGAAAACCTAGGGAGAAAAGCTCTAAATTATTACAAAACATTTTAAGAATAATAATTTTACAGTCTTCCAAAATAAAACAAAAACATCTGCATTTTAAATAAATATAACAAATTAAACATAATATAAAAACATTGGTTAAGAATTGATACAAGTTTTATGACAGCTATTAAATATTTACAGAAATTTTAGACAGTCTGTAGAAAAATTAAAAGTAAGTTAGTCTAATACAAACAGGAATTGCAATATGAGGGGAGGGAAAAAACAGGCTTATGATATATTTAGAGGGAAAAGCAGGGAAGAGAATTAGATACCAGTAAGGATGAGTGAAAAGGTACTTGTTCACATTTAAGGATACAGTTTAACTTGGTTTTCATAGGAGGTTACTGGGTTAATGGCTCTAGGGCCCCATACAAGCCTAGCCAAGTACAACCTCTGTTCCCAAGAATATGAAAGTATTAAGCGGAACTAAGTCAACAACTATTGTCCCTACCCAAGACAGACACAGGTGAAACTCCCGGGGTGAATTTGCGGTTTCCTATCCAATCATCCAAATTACGCTTCAATAGGGTCAGCAAGGGGCTTTGCTTCACCTGAACTGGAAGTTTGTTCCAGAGGAGAGGTAACCTCTGAGACTTCTGTATCTCCAGCAAGTCCTGTTGATGTCATATACTAGGTTGAGCTACCTAGAGCTTGTGCATCTTATACCATTTGATTTACAAATGTGCAACATTTCCATTACAGCAGGGTCTGAGAATGCTTTATAGGCAGAGGTCACCACTGAATAGTCTGTAAGACACAGAATATAGTGACTGTGATTTCAATCTGTCAACATATGACATATGCTAAAGACCCTGAATTTTCTTTGTAAGAAACCTTTGAGGTCTTTCCAGTTGCTGTAGGTGCCTGGTAAGGTACATACCAAAGGTAGCATTGTACTCTATTATTGGCTTGATGAGTAAGGAGTATAGGGGGGTTATAACCTCTCTTGTTCTGGATGCAATGCCCTTACTTATAAGGTAGGAAATGTAGAAAGTCTTTCTTACCACTGTGGAGAAGTGGTGGTCAAAGGAAAACTTGCTGTCAACCTGTGTGCCCAAATCTTTCACTACTCATTGCATGCTTAGGGTGTTATTAATGCGGTAATCTGCAGGGATGTTGCCCTTGCCAAAGGTGAAGATAATGCATTTTTTGCACTGAATTTTAGCTCATGACTTTGGCACCAGTCATTTGTCTGTGTAAGTTCCTCTTGTAGGATGTTGACATCATTTGGGGACTCTATGACTGCACCCAGTTTGCAATCATCAGCAATCTTTGTCAGACACAGGCCTTTTATTTTAGCCTGTACATCTGAGAAGTAGATTCCAAACAATACGGGTGCCAGCACCGATCCCTGTGGAACACCACTGGTTATGGGTCTCCTGGTGGAAGTAGAGTCACCTACTATTGGTGAGCCAGCTTGCAACCCACCTGACAATCATCATCATCATCTTTCGGCTTTTCCCGTTAGGGGTCGCCACAGCGGATAATCTCTTTCCATTTCTTCCTATCCTCTGCATCTTGCTCTGCCACACCAACCGCCTGCATGTCCTCTCTCACCACGTCCATAAACCTTATCTTAGGCCTTCCTCTTTTCCTCTTACCTGGCAGCACCATCCTTAGCATATTTTTCCCAATATACCCATCATCCCTCCTCAGCACATGTCCAAACCAACGCAATCTCGTCTCTCTTGTTTCGTCTCCAAACTGTCCAACATGAGCTGACCCTCTAATATACTGATTCCTAATCCTATCCATCCTAGTCACACCGAGTGCAAATCTTAACATCTTTAACTCTGCCACATCCAGCTCTGACTCCTGCCTTTTTGTCAATGCCATTGTCTCCAACCCATATAACATAGCTGGCCTCACTACTATCTTGTAGACCTTCCCTTTCACTCTTACTGGTACTCGTCTGTCACAAATCACTCCTGACACTGTTCTCCACCCATTCCACCCTGCCTGTACTCTCTTCTTCACCTCTCTTCCACATTCACTATTACTCTGAACTGCTGATCCCAAGTACTTAAACTCATCCACCTTTACCAACTCTACTCCCTGCATCCTCACCATTCCTCTACCCTCCCTCTCATTTACACACATATATTCTGTCTTAGCCCTGTTGACCTTCATTCCTCTGCTCTCTAGAGCATATCTCCACTTCTCCAGAGTCTCCTCAACCTGATTCCTACTCTCACTACAGATCACAATGTCATCTGCAAACATCATAGTCCACGGGGCCTCCTGTTTGATCTCATCTGTCAACCTGTCCATCACCACTGCAAATAAGAAACGACTCAGAGCTGATCCTTGATGTAATCCCACCTCCACCTTAAATGGATCTGTCACTCCCACTGGAGTCCTCACCACTGTCACACTACCCTCGTACATATCCTGTACCACTCTTACATACTTCTCTGCCACTCCTGACTTCCTCATACAATACCACAACTCTTCTCAAGACACCCTGTCATATGCTTTCTCCAAGTCTACAAAGACACAATGCAACTCCTTCTGACCTTCTCTGTATTTCTCCAATAACACTCTCAGAGCAAACATCGCATCTGTAGTGCTCTCTCCTGGCATGAAACCATACTGCTGATCACTAATCATCACCTCCCTTCTTAACCTAGCTTCTACTACTCTCTCCCATAACTTCAAGCTGTGACTGATCAATTTTATCCCTCTGTAGTTACTGCAGCTCTGCACATCACCCTTATTCTTAAAGATAGGTACCATAACACTTTTTCTCCACTCCTCAGGCATCCTCTGACTTTCCAAAATTTCATTAAACAATCTAGTTAAAAATTCCACTGCCATTTCTCCTAAGCACCTCCATGCTTCCATTGGGATGTCATCTGGGCCAACAGCCTTTCCATTCTTCATCCTCTTCATAGCTGTCCTTAGTTCCTCCTTGCTAATCTGTTTCACTTCCTGATTCACTATCCCCACATCATCTAACCTTCTCTCTCTCTCATTCTCTTCATTCATCAGCCTCTCAAAATACTCTTTCCATCTACTCAACACACTCTCCTCTCTTGCGAGTACCTTTCCCTCGCTATCCTTTATCACCCTTACTTGCTGCACATCTTTCCCAGCTCTGTCCCTCTGTCTAGCCAATCGGTACAGGTCCTTTTCTCCCTCTTTAGTGTCCAATCTCTCATACAACTCTCCATAGCTTTATCCTTAGCTTTCGCCACCTCTCTTTTTGCCATGCGCCTCATCTCCTTATACTCATGTCTACTTTCTTCATCTCTGACAATCCCACTTCTTCACCAGCCTCTTCCTCTGTATACTCTCCTGTACTTTTTCATTCCACCACCAGGTCTCCTTGTCCTCCTTCCTCTGTCCAGATGTCACACCAAGCACCTTTCTAGCAGTCTCCCTTACTAGTTCTGCTGTAGTTACCCAGCTATTCAGTAACTCTCCACTGCCTCCCAGTGCCTGTCTTAACTCTTCCCTAAACTCCACTTCACAATCACCTAGCAGTCTCCCTTACTAGTTCTGCTGTAGTTACCCAGCTATTCGGTAACTCTCCACTGCCTCACAGTGCCTGTCTTAACTCTTCCCTAAACTCCACTTCACAATCACCCTTTTTTAACTTCCACCATTTAATCCTTGGCACTGCTTTCACACTCCTCCTCCTCTTCTTGATCACCAACATCATCCTACAGACCACCATTCTATGCTGCTTAACTACACTTTCCCCTGCCACCACTTTACAGTCTCCAATCTCTTTCAGACTGGCCCTCCTACAAAGGATATAATCCACCTGTGTGCATCTTCCTCCACTCTTGTACGTCACCCTATGCTCCTCCCTCTTCTTAAAATACGTATTCACCAAAGCCATGTCCATCCTTTTCGCAAAATCCACAATCATCTGACCTTCTGCATTCCTCTCCTTAACACCATACCTACCCATCACTTCCTCATCCCCTCTGTTCACTTCACCAACATGCCCATTAAAGTCCGCTCCAATCACTAGTCTCTCACCCTTGGGTACACTCACCACAACTTCATCCAACTCACTCCAAAATTTCTCTTTCTCATCCATCGCACACCCAACTTGTGGAGCATCTGCACTAACAACATTCATCATTACACCATCAATTTCGAGCTTCATAAACATCACTCTGTCAGACACTCTCTTCACGTCTAAAACACTCTTGGCATATTGTTCCTTTAGTATAACCCCTACCCCATTTCTCCTGCCATCCACACCATGACAGAACAATTTTAACCCGTTTCCTAAACACCTGGCCTTACTTCCCTTCCATCTGGTCTCTTGCACGCACAAAATATCAGCCTTCCTTCTCTCCATCATATCAGCTAGCTCTCTTCCTATACCAGACATACTGCCAACATTCAAAGTTCCTACCCTCACTGCTACACTCCTAACCTTCCTCCTCTCTTCCTGCCTTTGGGCATGCCTTCGCACTCCTCTTCTCCTTCGGCCAACAGTGGCCCAATTTCCGCCAGCACCCTGTTGGCTAACAGTACTGGTGGCGGTCGTTGTTAACCCGGGCCTCGACCGATCCGGTATGGAAATATGAAATTTTCGCACCATAAGTTATGTGGCAGAATTTTTACACTGGATGCCCTTCCTGACACAACCCTCCCCATTTGTCCGGGCTTGGGACTGGCACAAAGAAATGCACTGGCTTCTGCATTCCTAGTGGCTGGGTTGCAACCCACTTGACAATATAGGTGTTAATCTCCAGCTGCGCGAGTTTATCAATGATACCCGAGTGAAGAATAGTGTCAAAGGCCTTGGCCAGGTCCAGGTAGACTGAATGCATGGATTTGCCTTTGTCCAGCACTTTGGTGACTTGTCTCAAAGATGTCCACCAAGTTCAAGAGGCAGGATCTTCCTTTAATGAAGCCACTGGGTCAGGTCAAGCATTTGGAGGTCTCCTATATCTTTGTTATAAGGTCCAGGAGTATTCTTTCCATAGCTTTGCAGATTAGGTTGTTCAGGCTTATGGGTTTATAGCTCTTGGGGTCAGTGAAGGCAACTCCTTTATGTAACTGGATGATGGCTGCTGCTTTCCACTCAGCAGGTACAAAACTAGTGTTTAGACTGTACCCGGAGGTGTAGCTAGTTCCTGTTTTAATTCATTTAAAATGCAGCCTGGGATATTATCAGGTACCATAGAGGCTGTGTTTTTCCTTTGGAGGGAGGTGTTTACAACCTGCTGCTTGAGATACTAGGTGGAGAGAAATTTGCAGGGATGCTTTGGGGGATATGTAGTAGGGACGGGGGGGGGGGTCACTGAACCTGTTGGCTAGCACATTAGTTATTTCTGGGGTTCAGTATACGTGTTCTCCACACATCTGGATTTTTCCTTTAAGGTTTCTGAAGTTGCTAAAGAAGGCCTTATGGCTATCCTTAGAGAAGGAGGCAAATTTGAATTTATAGTTCACTTTAGAATGCCTTATGAGGTATCTTATTTGCTTGTTTAAGCCAAAGAGGTAATGCTTCCAGTACAGAGCCCATTCCTTCCTTCCTTTTTTTGGACAGCAATTTCTTTCTCTTACTGTATAACCTGTCAATGGTGGATGTCCCCCAGGCAGGCTTGTTCTTTCTTGAGGATCTTGTTTTGCTCCTATCAGGTACGGTTGAGTAAATACATTTGTATAGATGCTTATACAAGGCATTGGTGTAAATCCCAGTATAGGTGTCCATGCCATCAGTGAGTGCAAGGGCTATGAAGCTATTAATGCAATCACATATTAGGTTATAGTTGGCTTTGGAGACGTATTTTAGTCTAGTGCTGCTAATGGGGGGGGGGGGGGGGGCAGGTGTTACTGTTACTTCTAATGAGACTGATTTATGATCAGACCTCACTAAGGAGGGCTGCATACATGGGGTGGTACAATGATCACCCATATTAGTAAGCACCATATCGAGAATATTTGGGCCCCTTGTGGGGGTGACAACCAATTGGTCCAGGGCATTGGAGCTGACAATGTCCAAGAACCTTTGAGCAAGTACATTAGAACACATATAATTTACTCAAAATAAGGATGGATAGTTAGTCACCTAAAACCAGAGTGTTTGGTTGTATCTTGATCAATTCAAATAGAACCAAGTATGCAGTGTGGGTATCCTAGTTCATGGAAGGGGTCCCATAACTGGCAATAAGTTGGAGAGGGGTCTTAGCCACCATCAGTTGGATCTGGATTAGTTCAAGGGAACCATTCTGTTTAACCAATCTAGGGGCGTATTTATCTCTGATGAATATTGATACTCCCGCTCTTTAGCTCTTGCACGTTTAGTTTGTGGTCTGAATGTGTGGATAGCATTATAACTCGGTATGGCCAGGGGACATTCTGCACCCTTAAACCAAGTCGCTGTAACTGCACAGATGTTAGCATCTTCTAAGGTGAGGGCTGCTTCCAGTAAGTGCAGCTTTAGGTTTAGACTCCTAGTGTTTAGCAGCATAACCTAAGATATTTTTACGTCGTGAATTTTGTTGGTGAACAAAGCCAGATTTTAACTAGGAAGTCTTTCAGAATGGTTTTGAAGGATGGGAGGGAGGGTAAATACCTGATAGAAATAGGTAAGGAGTTCCAGGCCTTAGCAAACTTGTATGAGCACAGACAATGCTCAGCAGATTTGCTTAGTTTGTAGATAGGGGGTTTTGGTCACTGGATTGCAATGACCGACTACAACATAGTTGTGCAGAAAGTTTTTTTTTTTGTGCTGGACAGGCAGATGGATGTTGGATAACTTTATAGGTGGTAAGAAGCCGTATACATGTTAGCTGATAAGGCAGTTCTAATAAATTTAGGCTTTTCAGTGCTATACAGTTGTGGGTTCTGAAAGGGGTATTTGCTACAAATTTAGCAACTTTGTTATATCATTGTTCAAGTAAGCCTGTTGGTTAGTAAGGATGGGAGCAACATAAAAAGAGTGCAAAGGAGATAAGTAGTGGCAACTGTAGTTTTAGTTGTGTCGGTGAGAAAGTTTTTGGCATGCAATTTTGTATATGCAGGTTGAATGTAAGATTATCATCCACTATCACCCCTAATAATTTGCTATGAGAAGTGACTTCAATGGTTATATTATCAAGAGCGAGGACTTTAAACTTTGGTTATTCACAAGAGAGGGATTTGGGGAAAAAAGTATTAGTTTGGTCTTTTTCTTGGTTGAGCATTAGTTGTGAGTTACGAAGCCATTTTATTCAGTGGCTGTTAAAGCTTCCTGAGTAATTTTTTGCAGGTGTACCATATTGTCAGATGTGTAAATGAGAGTGGAATCTGTATACTGTAGTACAGTGGCCTGTTATGTGGATTTGTTTGAGGACGTTGGTGAAAATATTAAAGAGGAGGGGACCAAGGATAGAGTCTAGTGGTACACTAGAGATGACTGGGAGGTAAAGTGAGAGGATGGATTGCCACTTTACTGACTGATACCTATTGGACAGGTAGTTTTGAACCACAGAAGGGTAGGCTGAGAGAGACCTAGTGAGGACATTTGAAGTAGAAGCTTGCTGTGACAAACTGTAATGAATGGCTTTAGACAAGTCTAGAAATACAGAAGAGACTAGTTTGCCATTATCGCTAGCTTTATTGACAGTATCTATATAGGTTAAAAGTGTAGTACTAGCACTATAAGAAGGACAGATTTTTACAAATCTGTCTATTTTGTGTAAAAGTTTCACTGATTGACTATTTTTTCATATGTACAATTTCATGGTCAAGGAATATCAGGTAGGTATTACCACCGTGAAATGCTAACTATTTAGATTTGTGTATCAAGGAAATAAATGTATCACAATGTGAGAAAAACAAGCAGTACCACAACCAAGTTACTTCGGAAAAATAAATGTGGCCTTCCTGAGTGCTCCCCTCCACAATCAACAACTTAAGGCATGGAGGAAAAACATTCTCAGGGAGCACACCACTAAACAGATAAATAAGAAGACAAGGGAAGTAAATCAACTATATCAACACTTTCTTTAAAAAAAAAAACATGGTGACATACTCTTACAGACATCTCTTCGTAACTTGGAGGCAATACTGCAATGGCCAAATCAACCAATAAGAATCAAAGCATGTCTATTTCATTTACAGAATCGCTTTAAAAATGAAAACCCTACAACAGCTTTAAAAATGTTTGATCCTACATTCAGACCATTATTAACAGAGTAAATGCAAATAAACTGCAATCATTTGTTGTCATTAACACGTAACAGATCATGTCTCAAGAGCACACCAGCACAAGAGCTGCTGTAGATGTCCTTACATTCACTGCTGCAGTATTCTTAACAGATAGGATTCCTTGCTGTGGAAGCCCGAACATCTGGCCAATCTACCAAAGACTACTTGTTGCTTTTAAAGGGTAAACTGAACATCACCCAAAAGCTCCTTGAGAAGTGTAAGGCATAAAGGTGATATTCAGGCATACCATAATCAGAACTTCTTTGCTAGCAGTCTGATCGTATCTTTTTACTGTCTGCATCCATTTTCTGCCCATTGAATGCATTTTCATTCTCCATTAACTACCCATGCCTACTTGCTGACTTCTATTGCAGTTGCAGATGAGTGCCCCCATTGGGGATTTTGTTGTTTTCTTGCCTTGTTTTGTGCTCCTTGGGGTTAATGTCATCCAGGAAAGGTAAATGCCAGTGTGGTTGACAGATTCTCCAATAAAGATTGCCATGATAAGTGTCTTTTTGTCTTGGAGCTTCTCATGACCAAGCGTCTTGTTCTATTTGTCAAGTGTTTATTCCAAAAACCCTTCATAGTAGATTTTCTTCCCTTTCCTTGTATCTTGAGAACCAGCGTCTTAAGCTTCTTGCTAAAGGTACAATGGAAGGAATCACCTGCCCTGAGGGTCCGTCGGCAGTTAGGGAAGAAGGTAAAAAAGGTACAACTGGAATCTTCTGTTGTCCAGCCTCTGCCAGGTGTTTCTCCAGAGGTTGTTACAAACCCGGAGGCTCACCAGGCCGTGTTGTTGGATTTCTCTGCCACGACTATGTCGGAGGCCGGTGACGGTCCAGCTGGAAGCAAAAACACCAGTTTCAAATGTGAAACACCTTTCCAACACCAGGAACCACCTTGTAATTTGTAAAACACAGGTTTATTTTGCGCTTTCGTCAGTTTATAACTTAGACTTCATCAGAATACTTCATCTCACAAATACACTCATTTAAATAGTCTAATTCATTACAACATGTGATGAAATTCATCCAATGAAACCCAGCTAATTCTAACATCAATAAATATTTAAAAACCTCCATGAGAAATGCTTAAATCTACCCCTCTATACCCTTCTAAAACAAAACTAATCAAGCAGAATAAAGAATTAGCATAATTAATAAACGTGTACTAAAAATCATCATTTCATATACAAGCACCAACTTTTCAGATAAAAAAATTAAATACATAGAACATATTTCAAACTTTATATGAACGCAGTCTTAGATAACTCGTTAAACTAATACCATCATTAAGGCCTGGTTTGCATAGAACATTTAATCTAACTTGCCAAAACAGCTCTCTAAAATCTAAAATGTCCACCCATGGACCACCTCTAGGGTCTTGAGGTATTTTATCAATAACTACGAATTTAAAACCATGTGATGGGAAATTCACAATGTGCCTATATAAGGCACTGTTCATGTTTTTATGTTTGATATCTCTAGCATGCTCATATGTTCATTCCTTTAATTTCCTCTTAGTTTTACCTATATAGAAGCATGCGCATGCCTCACACAGTGCAACATAAACTACCCCTAATGTATCACATGTATATTTACCCCTTATTTTTATGAAGGTATTATTGATGATAACTTGGTCAATCTGTTTAACTAGTGGGCATTGTGGACAAAAACCACACTTTTTCATACCCATGTAACATTTATGTGTACTATGTTCAAATTTATTGTCCAGCAATTGCTTAATAGTAAAACCCCTTCTAAATACAATGTTTGGTCCCGTACCCAATTTTTCAATAATTCCTTCAAAACCCTGAAAAATGTGCCAATTTGTATTCAATATATTCGCTATAAACTGGTGGACAGTACTAAATCTTGTAACAAAAGAACATCTGAAATCCTTACTACCTTCTGTCTTTTCAATTTGTTGCTGACCCAATAATGTAGACGTATTCTTGCCATAATTCAATAATGGTACAATTATGCCTTTCTCTCTTTTAGTTCTTACTTCATTGAAAATACTCTCTATAAGTTCTAATGGATATTCCTGAGAACGAAACATATCACACAACTTATGACACTGACTTAAAAATTGCTCGTCTTTAGTGACCATGCGAGCCAACCTTACAAGTTGACCTTTCACAACACCTTTCTTAACATGCGTAGGGTGATTGCTGTCAAAATGTAACAAACCATTACTATATGTTGGTTTTCTATACAAGTCACTTACAAAATGTGTACTTTCTTTTCTTATAGTCACATCTAAATAGCTAATACTATTACTGTCATAAGTGTAAGTAAATTTTAAAAAATTCTGTTGTACTATTAACATAAGCAATAAAATCCCCAATATCAGTCTCGTCTCCTTTCCATAGAAAAAATAAATAATCAGTATATCGTAAATAAATAATCCATTTATCAATGAAAGCAGAATTCAACAAATACTTTCTTTCCCACATTAACATTACTATATTTACAAAAACAGGGGTGCATATGGCCCCCATAGCAACCCGTTTTTTGTAGGAAATACTGACCTTCAAAAAATATGAAATTATTCTTAAGCATAACCTCCATTAATGTGACAAGAACAACTACCTGGTTGTTTATGAAACATGAACTGTCATATAAAAATTCTTCAAACCACTCTATTCCTATGTCATGTGGAACTGAACTACATAGACCCACCACATCAACTGTTAAAAAAATTACATCTTTATCACTTTCTAGGCCATTGAACTTAGTCAGAAAATGCCACGAATCAATACATATGTGTTCTTCACTTTTGAGTGCTTGGTGCTTTCCATAGTATGTACTGAATGGGAAAAAAATTGCAGAGGTTTAGGGTAAGCTAACCCTGACACATATGTTTTAATGTCCCTAATAAGCTTCATCTCTTTCCGATTTTGAATCTCCATGGCTATTTTATCAACACTATCAAAGATGTTTTTGTATTTGTACACATGTTCAAATAACAAATCATTTCAGAGAATTTTGTCCAATTCCTGTAATTCTTTTTGTGCTGTCTCAGTATTATTACAGTTGTGTTTGATTAAAATGTCCAATAATTCCATACCTTGTCTATCAAAAAGTGCAACAAGTTCTGCATATAAACGTGAATTATGGACAAGTCCTGTTGGATATTTCCAATGTCTAAGACCCTTCGGCACTACCTTATTCTTGATACATTCTAAAAAATATACATTTTTGAACTGGAGCTTCCTACATTTGGTTAATTTACTTTCAAACATGTTAAGGGACTGCTGAAACGTACAAGTGCCATGACTGTTGCTACTCACACTTGCAAAACAAAAGTCTATGTAGCCAGTCTATTAAATTCAGCCTTGTTGTTGGTGAAACTTGCAAAGCATATGGAAAGCACCAATGATGAGGAGAGTAGGGGAGGTATTAAAAGAGATGAACAAGCTCCTTTAGGGGGGGACATCCCGAGGAGAACGACGAGGTTACAAAATCAGGTGCAACAAGCAAATTACAGGCCACCGTGGTATTTCCAGGGTCGGAGGCGCCAAGATCAACAATTTCATCAGGACCAGCAATTCCAACATAGCAGGCAGCAAGCGAACTGTAATTACTAATAAACAATGAAGATTTATATGGTACTGATATATGGACAAATGAGAGCGCAGTATCAAACATTGGTCAAGTGAGGGAAACTAACACTGAATTACGAAACTCATTGTACGTTCATGGAGAGCGGAGATGAAATGGTTGTTTCTTGTCACAACAATGAACATGTTAACGAAATATTGAACGATAAAGGTGACTTTACAGTTTTTAATTTTACTATGCAGTGTTATGATAAAAGTACAACTAATTTATTTAGTAAAGGCCTGAATTTTGTGCTGACTTAGTAGAAGTGATTTTACTTTTAAAAAATGTTTGTGAGGAACTTGAATTTTTGGTTAATGTTTGACAATAAGGTTGATAATACAACTAATGGTTTATTGTACAAAAAAAGTTTATTTACCCTCCTTTAGCATATTGTTTAACAGTTTTTGAGAAGATATGTGACTTTGATTTCTGCACCATGATGGTTGGTAAGGAAAATATTGTTCACAATTTATCAAATAGTGAGAGAGAGTTACTTCATAAATTAGTTAATAACAAGACAATTCAGGTTATGAAACCTGACAAAGGTGGGGGTGTGGCCCTAATGTCTAAACTGGACTATGTGATCAGAATCAATAGTACAACAGAATTTTTAAAATTTACTTACACTTACGACAGTAATAGTATTAACTATTTACATGTGACTATAAGAAAAGAAAGTACACATTTTGTAAGTGACTTATAAAGAAAACCAACATATAGCAATGGTTTGTTACATTTTGACAGCAATCACCCTATGCATGTTAGGTGCTGCGGTAGCATTGTCGCCTCACGGTAAGACTATGTCCGGTTCGATTCTCAGCTAGAGCGTCTTCTGCATGGAGACATGCGTGGATGGGCGTACCTTCGTTGAAGGTTGTGCGTCAGGGCTGGTAACTCGGCATGTAAAAATCAACTACCAATCATTAGTGGACCGGAGTTCCGCTGTGGTGACCCCTAACCGGGAAAAGCCGAAAGACACAACAACAACCCTATGCATGTTAAGAAAGGTGTTGTGAAAGGTCAACTTGTAAGGTTGGCTCGCATGGTCACTAAAGACCAGCAATTTTTAAGTCAGTGTCATAAGTTGTGTAATATGTTTCGTTCTCGGGCATATCCATTAGAACTTATAGAGAGTATTTTCAATGAAGTAAGAACTAAAAGAGAGAAAGGCATAATTGTACCATTATTGAATTATGGCAAGAATACGTCTACATTATTGGGTCAGCAACAAATTGAAAGGGTAGTAAGGATTTCAAATGTTCTTTTGTTACAAGATTTAGCACTGACCACCAGTTTATAGCGAATATATTGAATAAAAATTGGCACATTTTTCAGGGTTTTGAAGGAATTATTGAAAAATTGGGTAAGGGACCAAACAGTGTATTTAGAAGGGATTTTACTATTAAGCAATTGTTGGACAATAAATGTGAACATAGTACACATAAATGTTACATGGGTATGAAAAACTGTGGTTTTTGTCCACAATGCCCACTAGTTAAACAGACTGACCAAGTTGTCATCAATAATACCTTCATAAAAATAAGACGTAGACATGCATGTGATACATTAGGGGTAGTTTATGTTGCACGGTGTGAGGCATGCACATGCTTCTATATAGGTAAAACTAAGAGGAAATTAAAGGAACGCATATATGAGCACGCTAGAGATATCAAAAATAAAAACATGAACAGTGCCTTATATAGGCACATTGTGACCTTCCCATCACATGGTTTTAAATTTGCAGTTATTGATAAAATACGTCAAGACCCTAGAGGTGGTCCATGGGTGGACATTTTGGATTTTAGAGAGCTGTTTTGGCAAGTTAGATTAAATGTTCTATGCAAACCAGGCCTTAATGATGGTATTAGTTTAACTAGTTATCTAAGACTGCGTTCATATAAAGCTTGAAATATGTTCTATGTATTTAATTTTTTTATATGAAAAGTTGATGCTTGTATATAAAAATGATGATGTTTAGTACATGTTTATTAATTATGCTAATTCTTTATTCTGCTTGATTAGTTTTGTTTTAGAAGGGTATAGAGGGTTAGATTTAAGCATTTATCATGGAGGTTTTTAAATATTTATTGAAGTTAGGATTAGCTGGGTTTCATTGGATGAATTTTATCACGTTGTAATGAATTAGAGTATTTAAATCAGTGTATTTGTGAGATGAAGTATTCTGATGAAGTCTAAGTTATAAACTGACAAAAGCGCTAAATAAACCCGTGTTTTACAAATTACAAGGTGGCTCCTGGTGTTGGAAAGGTGTTTCATGTTTGAAACTGGTGTTTTTGTTCCAAGTTTCTGTGTTTGGTTCTAAGTTGCATCCAGCTGGAAGCAAGTCTGAAGAGACTTTGCAGGCATCCATCTCAGACATTCAGGGGGAACCACGGCTGATTTTTTCCAAGGGGCCTAGGGGAGTTCCTCCATTTTTGGCCGGGGAAGAAGTTCCTACTACAGTTCTCAACAGCTGCTCTTGGTCTGACCCTTCTCAGTGTTTTGGAGGGGATGTTCCCTTAAAAAAGAAACAAAAAAATCAATCGATCATGTTTCTTCTGCTCTTAGGGATCCACAAAGCAAGTGGCAGGCCTTCATGCAGGGGTATTTACTGCTTTAATGTCCTTAGAGGCTCCTCAAGGGGTTTTGGCTCCTGCTACTCCTTGGCCCTTTACTCCCCTTAAAAGACATAGAGAACAGGATTCTTCTGATAAGTTGGATTCAGATAATGAATCCTTGACTTATTCTACTCAAACTCCTTCTCCGTTAGAGTATGGGTCAGAGGAAGAGGAATCTATTAGTCCAGATGTTCCTTTTAAGGAAATTTCCTTTGGGGACACACTCTCTTGGATGATGGATTTTTTTAAGTGGGATTGTGCTAGGAGATAACAGAGTTGCTGCAGTTGGAACTCCCTAACCTTGCGGTTATTCCTCCTGTTTTGGCTGCTTTGCTGGATGCTTTTTCCAATGCCTCTCATATGCCTGATTCTTCCCCCCTGCTTACAAGAAGCCTGACAGGTTTTATAAGGTGCCAGAGGATTATTCTTTCCTATATAAATGTCCTACTGCTGATCCCTCGGTCATGTCTGTAGCCTCTGATAAGCAGCTCTGATTGCTTCTTTTGCCCATGTTATTGCCTTTTGACAAGGACAGCATACCTACGAAAAGGTTGGGTGAGAAGGTTTATACTTCTGCTACCCTAGCTTTTAGAGCTATTAATTATCAGACCCATATGTGTTGGCTCTTCTTTCTTAGGTCTGTCAACTTATTTCTGATTTTCCAGACTCTCAGTGTAAAACTTCTGCTCTTTCCTTGCTAGAGACTTCCTCTCAAGTCATTTGTCATTCTAAAAAATGTAGTTATGGTGCAGCAGATGCCTCTTCTAAGGCTGCTGTTTTTGGTTCAGTGATGAGGAGGTATTCTTGGCTTAGACTTCAACCTCTACATGATGATATTAAAGCTATGTTGATAGATGCTCCTCTGGATTCTAAACTTTTGTTTGGGAAGCTGCTGCTGGTTTAAATCCTTTCAGGATAAGGTAAGGCCTTACAGGAGCTTAAACATATGCTTTTCTCCTGCGCCTAAATTTCAGAGAAACTACCCTGCTAAAACTGCCTTTATTCATACACAATCCCACCCTTCTACTGAAAGCAGGAAGAGTGGTAAACAGGTTCCTCCTGCTAAGACTACTCAGTTTTCAGGGACTCCAAAGCTTTCTTTTCTGTACAAACTAGGTGCTGTATGACTCACTGTCTCTTCTCAGCTACATTCCTCTTTCTCTTTACCTTTCTCTTTCTCTTCCTGTTTGGCTTCAGATCACTCAGGACTCGGGTTCTGTCACGTATTTGTCAGGGGTACTTCACGGTGTGGAAATCCCATTCTCCTTTTAAGGACATTCCTCAGCCTTCTCTCAACAACTTCCCTTTTTCTCAGAGGTTCTTCAAAATCTCTTGACTCGGGGTACTATTGAAGAGGTGCCTGTGTCCCAACGGGGAAAAGGGTTCTACCCCAGACTGTTTCTACTACCCGGAAAAGAGGGCACTTGGAGACCTATTTTTAGACCTCTCTCATCTCTCATTTAGGAGGGTGTCCTAATGGTTAAGGTGTTTGCCTTACAAATACAAGGTGCAGGGTTTGAGTCTCACAAGGGATAATTGGCTAGGCTTAAATGGCTTGCAAGGGCAAAGTTAGCTTAGTACTAATCTATGAATCTATGAAACACTTTTCTAAAATTGCCTTCCTTTTGAATTGTCTCTTCCGATTCTGCTTCCTCTCTTGCTCCTTCAGGTTTATATGGTATCTCTGGATCTCATTGATGCTTATCTCCATATTCTGATCCATCCTGTTTTCAGGAAGTTTTTGCGTTTCTCTGTTGCTTCCTTGCATTTTCAGTTCTCTGCTTTGCCGTTTGGCCTTTCTACTGCCCCACGGTTATTCAGAAAATGCCTTGCTCCTGTGATTGCATTTTGTAGGCTTCAAGGAATACAAATATTTCCTTACTTAGATGACCTGTGCAAAACCCTTGTGCAAAATGTTCATTTTGCAGTTTTCCTTCTTCACAGCCTGGGGTTCACTCTAAATTTCAAAAAGTCTTCTCTCACTCCTTCTCAGGATCATGTTTTTCTGGGCTGCAGGATTCAGATGGTGCCAATGCTTGCTTCCCTGCCCCCTCCAAAACTCCTAACTTTCATTTTGTTCTTTCAAACTCTCCTTCCTCTGACTTCCATTACTGCCAGGAAGTTTTGGAGAGCTCTGGGTTTCATGGCATCCACTGTTCCAATGTACCCTCTGGTCAAACTTCACGCAAGAAAGTTGCAATGGTTTCCGAAGTCAGTGTGGCTCCAACATGCACATCCTCTACACTTTGTAGTTCTTCTTCATCCTTGTCTCAGACAGAAACTTCACTGCTGAATTCAGCAGTTGCCTCTGACTAAAGGAATCCCTTTTCATTCCCCTCTTCCCTCTCAAAAATTGTTCCCAGATGCTTCAGACACAGAATGGGGTGACAGCTGGCTCCATAAAAGTTCAGGGGGTAAGGTCGCCTCGTCAGCAGAAGGAGCATAGCAATGTTAAAGATATGAAAGCTCTTCTGCTGGCTCTTCATGTTTTCATCCTCTTTTCTCTCCAGGGCCTCTCTAGGTGTTCACAGACAATACCACAGTGATGTGATATATTAACAAACAGGGAGGAAAGAGATCTTATCTTCTTTGCTGGTTGGCACTTCTGGTATGGGATCTTGCTGTCAAGTATCAAGTGACTCTTCAGGCAGTTTATATCTCTTATGGTTAGAACATTGTGGCAGACACTCTGAGCAGGTCTTTAACTCAGTCCCATGAATGGATGCTTCACAGGGATGTGTTTCTGGACATTATCCACCAGTGGGTTATTCCTCAAGTGGATCTTTTTGCCTCCCCTCTAAACAGACATCTTTCTCTGTTTAGTACCAGAGTCCCAGGTCCTCTGGTGTGGAGGGTGAGCACCTGGTGAACACCTTCTCATTTTCATGGAAAGGGAAGTTTCTTTATGCATTCCCTCTCATTCTGAAAATCCTGTTCAAGATTCAACATGATGCTCCCAAAATCTTGTTCGTGACTCCCTTTTGGCCATGACAGCACTGGTTCCCCTCTACTTCTGCATCTAGCCAGGGGCAATCGCCACAAGTTATCTCATAAGGTGTATCTAATCACACAAGACAAGGGATCTCTCATCCAGCCCCACCTGTCCACACTTCAACTGACCCTGTGAGTGACAGGATATTGATTCCTCACAGACACCTTTTTTTCCTGAGGACGTGCTGCAAGTCCTGCAAGAGGCCTGGAAACCTACTACTAGGAAATCCTACTTATCCAAATGGAAGAGATTTTCTGTTTGGAGTCTCGTAACCTGGACCCACTTACTGTAGATGTTCCTTTGGGTCTCTCTTATTTGTGTGAGTTGCTCAATGCTGGTTTGGCCTATTCTTCTATAAAAGGCCCACTTATCAGCTATCTCTGCTTGTTTGCCTTTTTCCTCCTCCCTAAGCTTCTAGATTTGAGGTTAAACAATTTATTAAATGCGTCCTTAATATTAGACTTCACAGGAAGACTATTCTCCTCCCTGGGATCTTAACTTTGTTTTGGAGAAGTTGAGTCAGACTCCTTTTGAGCCTGCTGCTTCAGTTTCCTTTCTACATTGTTCCTGGAAGACTGTTCTTTTGTTTGCCCTTACTTCTGCCAGACTGGTGTCTGAGTTGCAGGCCCTTATGGCTTGTCCTCCTTTTTTTGGTCTTTCATGACGACAGGGTATCATTGCACACTAAGCCTTCTTTTATGTCTAAGGTGGTTAAAGCGCTAACACTGAATCAGTCTAATCTGCCTACTTTTTCCCCCTGTCTGCTATCTGACAGTGAGAGGGTGCTGCATACTTTGGATGTTCATATGAAACACGGTTTATTTTGATAAGACTAAGGCTATTAGAAATTCTGATCAGTTATTTGTTTCTTTTCATCCCCTATCTTTGGGACTTGCAGTATCCAAGCAAACTATTTCTTCTTGGATTTCTAAGGCTATTTCCTTTTGTTACACTTTTCATGGCAAGAGCCTTCCTTTTTCAGTTAAGGCTCATTCTACTAGAGTTGTGGCTTCTTCGGGTGCTTTTCTCAAGGGCTTAGATATCAGTTCTATTCTTGAGGCATCTACCTGGACTTCTGTGAACACCATTACCAAGCACTATAAGTTGGATGGTATCTCTAGATCTAGTACTGGTTTTGCTACTGCTTTTCCTCATGGCTTTTTAGAGGACTCTTCTGCACCTTCCCCTCCCAAGTTTCCTCTTGAGCTTTGGGACTCTGCCAGCTGTTAAGAATACTGGAGCAGTGAATGTAAGGACATAGTACAGTTGTGTAAAATCTTACCATAACTAACGGTAGATGTCCTTGCCTTCACTGCTGCAGTATTCTCTCCTTCTCTCCATCCCCCTAGTTTTTTGCCTTCCTGGATGTACAGCTTACCTCTTGGGTTTCTTGGGCTGCATTTCTACTGGGGCATTCAGTTATGAGTACGGTAAGCCTGAATGTCACCTTTATTCTCCACATTACACAAGAACATTTGGGTGCATTTGGCATAAAAGCAACAAACAGTCCTTGGTAGACTGAAAAGATGTTCAGGCGTCCACAGCAGGGAATCCCATCTGTTAAGAATACTGGAGCAGTGAAGGCAAGGACATCTACTGTTATGGTAAGATTTTATACAGCTGCACTTTCACTGGGAGACATTCCACTGATATAACTTTACATTTAACAAAGGATCCCAGAAAAGTTCCGAACACACACCACAATACCAATATGTAAGCATCCTTACTATGGCCAAATATAAACAAATGCCAATAAAAAGTTCTACTGAGAAATCCATTAATTTGTAAAACTGTGTTGGTAATGCCCCCAAAAAAAAATATATATATAGCAACAATACTTAATAATGGTGAGTGAGTGGCCAACTCCCCCTTTAATCACTCTGACATTTTATTGTCTTGGTTATAAATGCGATAAATGACATAAGCATTAAATGACAATGATAGCCACTTCTGACACTGCTTAATATAGAAGGTACAAGCGCTTTTGCTTATTTTCCTTTCTTCCGCTTTCTTTCAAATTCAAAGAAGTTCTGCATTTTCAAGAGTATTGTAACTTTAAATTAGTCAGTCAAAGTGCCATGGCAGTTCATCATTTTTTTTTCTTGCAGAGCAGGAAGAGGTGAGTCACATACCTAGATAAGCAGTGCACTATTTTACATTTCCCTTAAGAACATACAGAGACCACAGTCAGTCCAGGGCTGATTTCTCCTTCTTTCTCCAGATCCCCAATAGGACTCCTCACTGGCACAGCTACAGAATTGAGATCTCGGCTGAGTGGCCACACCAAGAACTCCAGCACCCTCACTGTCCAACCAGTGTTTCGTGTCCCTGTCCAAGTAGCTGCCACAGACACACACACACACACACACACACACACACACACACACACACACACACACACACACACACACACACACACACTCTGAGGTTTGATTTACGCACACCTGGGAAAGGCTGGCACAGGTTTACTAGCTATGCCCCCTTTTGCCCAGACTATAAGGTAGTTATCACTGCCACCAGCCAGCTCCTTATCAGCTACTTTAAAGCCCTTAACAAAGGGTGTCCAATCTTACTGTGTAATGTTACTATTGATACAAATGGTAGTTTGACCAAGAGCAAGGCTATTAGGAGTGGGCCACACAGTGTCACCAAATAAAAATGCAAGCATTCTCAAAACTTAAATATCTCTACACACATCAGCCACAATGAAAGGTTTAAATATATTTAATAATAAATAGTAAAAGAACAAAACAATACCAAATATATATTCACAGTGACATCAAGGTTCAAAATCACAGGAAATCTTTAAAACATTGCAGGATAGTCTCAAATAAATAAAGAAAAATATCTAAACTCAACTTTGCTATATTTCTGACTGCATCTAAGAAAATTACTATACCCTAATTAACTTACTTTAAGAGCACAGCAGATGTGGTGAATGGATCTTCTAGTTGTTGTCGTCAGGTCCAAGACAGAATACAGAATGCTGCGTCTCCCTAAGATGCTCCTCAAATTAATATCTCAAATATTACTGCTGGAATACTTTGCAGAAAGTACAGTTGTGTACACTTACCATAAATGTAGATGTTCTAATGTATTCACTGTTGCAGTCATCACACTTGGGTTATCCTGCCAGGGGTAGCCCTCAGTCAGCCCAAATACCAAAAGTTTAGTATTTCTTCATCAGTTGCTGTCACTCCAGGACTGATGTCAGGTTGTCAGTGGTATAAAATCAGGCAGCTGACGCCATTACATCAGTTTTTCTTGCCCCAACTGTCAGGAGCCCCCAAATAGGGAACTAGGCTATGGTGGAAGAACACCACCAGTAGAAAGTAAATACCAAAAAAAAAAAAATCCCCTGTAAGGGGAGAGGAAGAGAGAGAGAGAGGCAAGGGGGTGGAGGTTGGGAAACCAGGACTGCAACAGTGAATACACTCGAACATCTACATTTATGGTAAGTGTACACATCTGTACTATGTTCTTCATGTTTCACTGTTGCAGTCATCACACTTGGGTTGATTCCCAAAGCTGAAGAAAAGGGTGGAGGCAGTCAAGAAGACGGGGGCTGGGTAGGATGCCTGCAAGATTGCAGCTACAAAGCCTGCTCTGGATTTGGAGAAGATAGACAGGTGGTAATGTCTGGTGAAGGTATGAACCGAAGTCCATGTTGCAGCCTCCAGGATGTCCCATAGGGACCCCTCTGAGAAAAGCTGCAGAGGTGGAGGTTGCCCTGGTGGAATGCGTCCTGACCCCCATTTGGGGCAGTTTTCCATGGTGTTTGTAGCAGACATGGATGCAGTGTGCTATCCATCTGGAGATTGAAAGTTTGGATATGGCCTTGCCCTCTGCCCCTGCTGCAAAGTTGACTAGCAATTGGTTAGTTTTCCTAAAAGATTTAGTCCTATCCAGGTAGAATCTGAGCTGTCTGTGCACATCTAGAGAATGGATAATTATTTCCCCCTTGTTTTGTGGGTTAGGAAAAAAGGTGGGCAAATGAATTGATTGGTTGAGAGCCACACTGGACACCATTTTAGGCATTAAAGTTGGGTTCATCCTGAAGGAGACTATGTCAGCATGGAAAATGATGAAGGGCTCTACAGCCATGATTGCTTGTAACTCTGAAACTCTTCTAGCTGAAGTGATGGTGAGAAGCAAGGCTATTTTCCAAGAGAGGAATTTTAACTCTGCTGAAGCTGCAAGCTAAAAGGGGGGTATAGAGTGAGCTTTTCCAACACAAAGTTAAGGTCCCAAGCTGGGGTAGGAGCTCTTCTGGGTGGCCTTAAATTATTATCCCCTCTTAGGAGCTGTTTGATAAGAGGGTGAGAAGAGAGGTGGCTCCGTGCTGTAATGAGCAGAGATGGCTACGGCATGAATTTTAATAGAAGAGAAGGAAAAACCCCTGTGTAGTAGGTCTGCTAGGTAATCCAAGATGAGAGGTAGGGAGGGCTGTGCTGTTTTAGCCCCTTTAGCCTGGATCCAGGTGCAATACCTTTTCCACTTGTTAGCATAGGATTTTCTAGTGCTGGGGCATATGGCCTCACGTATAACATCCAGGAATCGTTTGCTTAGGCTGGCAGCTGGAAGAGAGGTTAGGGAATAAGCCAGGCTGCCAGGTTCAGGGTCTACAATTGTGGATGCATGAATTCTCCATTCTTCTGGGTCAGGAGTGTTGGGCTCTGAGGTAGGTGCCATGGTGGCAGGGGTGACAGGCTGCGCAGGAGTGGGTACCAGTGCTGGCATGGCCAGTCTGGGGCAATCAAGATTGCCCTTGGTTTTTCCTCCCTTATTTTGAGCAGTACACTTGAAATTAGTGGTAGAGAAGGAAATGCATAGATCGAGAGGTTTACCCATTGGAAGGATAGAGCATCCACTTTCCAGGCCTTGCTGTGAGGTTCCCTGATGCAGAATTTGCTCAGCTGATGATTGTTGTGGGAGGCAAAGAGGTCCACCTTCGGGGTACCCATTTCTGGGTTACAAGGTTGAAGGTTCTGTGGTCTAGCTGCCACTCATGTGGGTCTAGCAGGTTTCTGCTCAAGCTGTCTGCTAGAGAGTTTTGACAGCCTGGCAGGAATTGTGCTAGCAGGTGAATTTGCAGGGTTCCTGTCAGAAGACTGAAGACGCATTCTGTCAAATGCGTCTTGGTCGAACTGTAAATGTCGAAAACGTAAAATGATGAAGCAGCTTTTGAGCGAATTCTTTCCCTGGGAAAGAAGTCGCTTGGCCGTTTCAGTCACTTTGTCATTTTCGGCACTGTAGTGCGATCTTGTGGTTGGTATATTTAAGTAGGGGGGGTGGGTGAAGCCCTCCACTTAAAATAGTGTTTAGTGTGTTGTTGGTTTTTTTTTGGGGGGGGAAGCAATTTTTTTCCCCTGGGGGAAAAAAATCACTGTTTTGGTAGTTCGCTGATTTACGTTTTCGCTGTTTTGGGTTCGTTATAACAGTGTTCAATCTTTTGATCATTCGCTGTTATAACATAGACCCAATTTGCATGCCTGAAGCCATGTGCCAAAGGGTCATGGCGAGCCTGCAGCGAGGATAAGAGTGAGTTCTTCCCTGCTTGTTGATATACCACATCACTGTGGTGTTGTCTATCTTGATCACTAGAGGCCCCGAGGAGAGTAGGGGTCTGAAGGCCACCAGAGCATGCTGAACAGCTAGCATCCCTTTCTGGTTGATGTGCAGATGTATTTGACTTAGGCTCCAATGGCCCTGAATGCACTTGCCATCCAGGTGCACACCCCAGGCATAGTCTGATGCGTTTGTGGTTAGGGTCTGGGTGGTGTGGGGTTGTGAGAAGGAGAGACCCTTGTTGTGGTTGCATGCTACAGCCCACCACAGAAAACCTTTCCTTAGACAGGGTATTATAGGTATGATAGTTTCCAGGTCCTGAGAGTATTGACACACCAAAGGCTTTTTCGGCACCAATGTAGTTTCCTCATACGCAGTCTGGCATATGGCATTAGTAGAATGCAGGATGCCATGAACCCTAGAGCTTGTAGGATTTTCCTTGCAGATCATTGGGTTCTGGTGGCTAGTTGAGAGAGGCAGCCTGTCAAGTAGGCTTGTTTTTCTTAAGTAAGGAATGCCATCTGGGATGTGGTGTCCAGGCTTGCTCCCAGGAATACAATTTTTTGAGTGGGGACTAGTTTGGATTTCTTTTCATTTACAGTATACCTCAGGGAAGTCAGTAGGTCCTTTATGAAGGTCAGGTGCTGTAACAGCTTTTCCTGACTGTCTGCCTGAATCAGGCAGTCGTCTAAGTAGGGGTAAATTTGAATATTCCTTTGTCTGCAAAAAGCAATGGCTGGAGCCAGGCATTTTGTGAAAACTCTGGGAGCAGTGGATAAGCCAAAGGGAAGTGCAGAGAACTGAAAGTGCATAGATCCTGCCCTGAAACGTAGATATTTCCTGCAAGAATCCCTGATTGGAATGTGTAGATAGGCCTCTTTTAGGTCTAGGGTGGCTAAACAAGCATCCTTGGAAAGCATAGGAAGAAGCTGCTGGAGGGTGAGTATTTTGAATTCTGGTACCACCAGGAAGGTGTTTAGAATTGATAGATGGAGGATTGGGCGCCAGATGCCCTCTTTTCTGGGTACCAGGAAAAACCTGGAATAGAAACCTTGACCTATCTGTTCTGCAGGAACAGGCTGTATTGTCCTCATGGAGAGCAAGTAATGGACTTGTTTTATGGCCTCTGCCCACTGGTTGGGAGGAAGATCTGGAACCCTTTTGGGATTGGTAGCGTGTGGAAATAAAATTTGTATTCCTGGTACACTATATGTTGAGGACCCATCAGCCGTTGGTAATAAAGGCCCAGTTTTTTTGCATGGGAGGAGAGTTTTCCTCCTAGGGGTGCAAGCAGGTGGGCAGAGGTAAGGGGTAGAGTTGTAAAGTCATTGTGAGTTCTTGCCATAAGGGGGTGGCTTAGCACTCCCTGTTTTTGAAGTGGAGGAACTCCATTGTTTAGATCTCTGCATTCCCTGGGACTGCTGTCTGGGGGGTCTGCTTCCCCTAGGTCTTGTATGAGCTGGCCTGGAGGGGGCCAGAAAGGACCAGTGCTTTTAGGGGCAATGCCTACTGAACCTCGGAGGCTGGATCTGTAAGAAGTCTAACTGTCTGCATAGATTTACCTTTTTCTTTCATCTTTTGTAAGACCTCTTCTGCCTTGGTGCCAGACAAATTGTCTTTGTTCAATGGTGCGTCCGATAGTTTTGATTTGACATGGTCTGGCAAGGTCTGCTCCTTAAGCCAAGCATGCCTTCTGAGTACAGAACCTGTGACTGCTGCCCTGCAATATGTTTCTAGGGCATCAAAGCCACATTGCAAGGTGTGTTTAGTAACTTGGCTTGCAGAATGCATAAGCTCCTGTAATTCTTTATTTTCTGCACAAGCAGGAAAGGTAGATATTTTTTGTTTGAGGAGTTCCATGGTATGTTTCTGGTATTTCAGCATGTGGAACTGACAATTTGGTGCTCTAATAGCAAGAGTTGCAGCAGTGTAAACTTTTTTACCCCATCTGTCTAAAGCTCGGGAATCCCTGTCCAAGGGGGGTGGGATTCTTAGCTGTGGTTGCTTTTATTCCTTTAGGTCCTTGGGAGATGACCTCTGGGTCAGCAGTAGGATTTTTGAAAAGAAATTTGTGAGAGTCTGGGACTCTGTAATACCAGTCAGGTTTCCTGGAAGCAGGAGGAATGGTGTCAGGAGTCAAACTGGATTCCAATAAAGACATCATCCACATCATCCAATACAGGAGGAATGGCTAAAGGTCTGTGCTGTGGTAATTCTAAGAATTCCCTGAGTCTCTTTTTGGACTGAGGATAGTCCTGACATTCCCATTGGAAATGCTCCCTTAAAGTATGTAGGGTTTCACCAGATGAAAAATCCTCTGAAGGAGAGGCTGAAGGAATGGATTCCTCTGCATCTGAATCCTCATAAGCAGATATGGGTTGCATGTCTTCATATTCAGAAACCTCAGAGTCTTCAGACTCCTGGTCAGATAAAACTGCTGGGGATAAATCTCTTTTCTTTTTGAAGGGGTAGGCTGGCTTCCCCTAATAAGCATAAGGTAGAAGGTGCCTGAGCTTGGGTCAACGTTTTTTTAGGTGTAGCTCATACCCTGGGCCTTAGAAACTCTGTAGTTTTAGAAAGAAAGTACAGTTTTGTACCTACCATAAATGTAGATGTCCGAGAGGAATGCATCTGCAGTCCTAACAAATGGGTTGTCCTGTCATCAGGCAGCCCTTCGGTCGGCCGGATTCCAAAGTCTGGGTCTGGCTTCGGCTGGAGTCGCACTTCACCCGACGTCATAGCTGCAGTTATTCGGGTATAAAGGCATCAGCCGACGCCATTTTCCTCAGTGTTTCTTGCCCCAGATGCCAGGTGCCCTCTTGGATGGCTAAATTTGGATAAATGCCAATGTTTCCAAATAGTAGAGAGCAGCAAACACATAAAATAAACATGTATGTACATATATACAAACAAATACACCATAATAGATCCCCCCCAAGCTAGCTGAAAGATGGCAAATACCCTAGGAGTACCACAGAGGGGAAGGCGGGTGGGTAATCCTGACTGCAGATGCATTCCTCTCGGACATCTACATTTATGGTAGGTACAAAACTGTACTATGTCCTTCAAGGATGCATCTGCAGTCCTAACAAATGGGTAGAATACCATAGCCAAACTAGGGGAGGAGGAAAGAAGAGAGATTATGGTGTAGTTAGGATCCCTTGCAAAACAGCAGTGGCAAAACCTGCTCGGGATCTAGAGTATAAAGGTAGATTATAATGCTTGGCAAATGTATGCACGGAGGTCCAAGTAGCAGCCTCTATAATGTCCTTGGTAGCCACCCCTCGTAAGAAAGCTGTAGTAGTGGCTGTAGCCCTTGTGGAGTGAGGCCTGATGTTCTCTGGAGTTTTCTTTCCATGGAAGGAGTAACAAAATCTAATGCAATTTCCTATCCACTTGGAGATTGTCTGTTTTGAAATTGCTTTCCTTCCTTCCTGTTGCATATGCTACCAGAAGCTGGTCAGTTTTTCTATTGCACTTGGTCCTGTCCAGGTAGTAGCGTAATTGTCTATGCACATCCAAGGTATGCAACAATCTTTCTCCCCTGTTCTGTGGGTTGGGGAAGAATGTAGGTAGGTGGATAGCCTGGTTTAAAGAGACTCTGGATACCACCTTAGGCATAAATGTAGGATTTGTTCTCATGGACACTCTGTCTTGATGGAAGATCAGGAAGGGTTGCACTGACATTAATGCCTGTAGTTCAGAAACCCTTCTTGCTGAGGTGATTGCTAGCAGGAAAGCAGTCTTCCAGGATAAGTATTGTAATTCTGCTGTTGCTGCTGGTTCGAAAGGAGGAAGTGTCAATTTTTCTAGCACAAAGTTCAAGTCCCATGCTGGCAATGGTGGTTTCCTAGGAGGCTTTACATTTTTAATTCCACTCAGAAACTGCCTGACCAGAGGGTGTGAGAAGACAGGGGTATCCAAGATGTATTCTGCCGAAATAGCTGATGCGTGTATCTTGATGGAGGAATAGGACAGGCCTGCATGGAAGAGCTCTGCCAAGTACTCCAGGATGTTGGCTATGTTTACCAGTGACACATCTTTTCCCTTTGCAGTACTCCAAATGAGATATCTTTTCCATTTTGCTGCATAATTCTTTCTTGTGGAAGGTCTGCGAGCCTCAAGGATAATGTCTTTAACCCTTTGGGATAAATTTGGGTTAGTTGCTCTTATGTAATGTTCCAGGCAGTCAGCTGCAGAGTTTTCAGGTTTGGATGCAGTATGTTGTAGCTGTTCTGTGTTAACAGCAATGGGATCAGGGGTAGTGTCCACATTTGTCCCCGAGACATGCTCCTCAGTAATGGGTACCAATGTTGTCTTGGCCAGTCTGGAGCTATCAGAATGATCCTTGGGCGTTCCTCTTTGATCTTCAATAGCACCTTGTGCATCAAAGGAAGCGGTGGGAATGCATATGCTGTCAGGTTGTTCCAACTGAAAGATAGGGAGTCCACCTTCCAAGCAAGTGGGTGGTACGTTCTTGTGCAGAATTTCTTGAGCTGGTGATTGAGTGGGGATGCAAATAAGTCTATTTGTGGAAGTCCCCATTTTCTTGTGATGGCTTTGAAGATGCCCGGGTGTAGCATCCATTCGTGGGCATCCGTGGTAGTCCTGCTTAATATGTCTGCTAGAATGTTCTCTTTTCCCGGTACAAAAATTGCCTGTAGCTGAATGTTGTAGCTTAGAGCCACATTCCATAGGTCCAGTGCCATCCGGCATAGAGGGTATGAATGTGTGCCTCCCTGTTTGTTGATGTACCACATAACTGTGGTGTTGTCTGTCCTTATCATCAACTGACCTTCTTGGAGGAATGGTCTGAATGTCTGGATTGCCAATTTTACTGCTAGCATTTCCTTCAGATTTATGTGCAGGTGCAGTTGGTCTTGAGTCCATAGGCCTTGTATGCACTTATCCAGCATGTGGGCCCCCCAACCGAGGTCTGAGGCGTCCGTTGTGATGGTTTGACTTGGTTGAATGCTGTAGAAGGGCAAACCTGCGTTTGATTGACAGGCCTGAGCCCACCATAGGAACTCTTGCTTCAGGCATGGAATTAGTGGGATTTTAGTTTCTAGGCTGTGTCTGTGTTGAGACCATAAATTCTTCAGGTACCACTGTAGCTTTCTCATATGCAGTCTGGCATGAGGGACCAGAATTATGCAGGATGCCATGAAGCCCAGGGCTTGCAGTACTTTTCTTGCTGTGAGATGGTTCTGCTTTGTTAATGCCAAGAAGTAGAGAGGAAGTTGTTCTTGTTTTTCCACAGTTAGGAATGCCATCTGCTTTGATGTGTCCAGCTCTGCACCTAAAAAGGTTAATCTTTGGGATGGTATCAGCCTTGACTTTTTTATATTGACTGTATATCCCAGGGCTTGCAGCAAGTAAATGACTCTTTGTAAGTCTTCTGTTAGCTTGTTTTTGTTGACCGCTTGTATGAGCGTACAGGTAGGGATAAATTTGTATTCCCTGAAGTCTGCAATGAGCGATTACTGATGCCAGGCATTTCGTGAACACTCTGGGCGCAGTAGATAAGCCAAAGGGCAATGCTGAGAATTGATAATGCTCTGATCCTGCAAGAAATCTGAGGTATCTTCTGCAATTTGGTCGTATGGGGACGTGCAGGTATGCCTCCTTGAGATCTAGAGTTACCAGCCAAGACTCCTTGCCCAGCATGGGAAGAAGCTGCTGTAGGGTCAGCATTTTGAATTTTGGAACAATGAGGAATGTGTTTAAAGCGGACAGGTCTAGAATAGGCCTCCATTTTTTCTCTTTTCTTGGTACCAGGAAGAGTCTGGAGTAAAATCCCTTTCCTTGTTCCATAGATGGTACCTTTTCCACAGCTCTCATTCTTTCTAGTTGAGCTATTTGTTTTAGAGCTTCTGTCTTTTGATTTGGTGGTAGGTTTGGCATTCCTCTTTTTCCTGGTAGAGTATGGAAATGAAACCTGTAACCTTGGTCTATAGTTTGCAAAATCCACTTGTCCTTTGTGATGTAATGCCAGTTCTTTGAAAATAAGGCTAGCTTTCCGCCTAAGGGTGCTGCTAGCTGTTCCCTGGTAGGTGGTGCCAGGGCCAAGTCACTGTGATTGTCCTGTTGCAGTGGTAGTGGCTGTGTCTGTGCCTCGCTGGTTGTTGCCCTGCCACTGGCGTCCCCTGTAGGCACCTCTGGATTGATTTCTGCCTCTTGAACGCCTATTCCTGCCTCTCTGTGTTTTAGAGGAGTCTGGAAAGGACCAATTTTTGGAGGGCCAGTTCCTGCTAAACCTTGGAGGTTGCACCTGTAAGAAATCTTTCACTGTTTGTACAGATTTTGCCTTCTCTTCCATTTTCTTCAATACCTGCTGAGCAGGAGAACCAAATAAATTGACCTTGTCCATGGGAGCATCTAATAATTTTGATTTGACATGGTCCGGCAAGGCCAGCTCTTTCAACCATGCATGCCTTCTGATAACTGTGCCAGTCATGGCTGATCTAAAGGAAGCCTCCAGTGCATCATAGCCGCATTTTAAAGAATGGTTACTAACTTGCTGAATGTTATGCACCATTTCCAGAACATATTTCTTATCTAAGGAATCATCAGAGGTCAGTTGTTTAGTTAACTGATCAAGCATAAACTCCTGATATTGAATCATATGAAACTGACAGTTCAAGGCCCTAGCTGACAGAGTAGCAGAGGTGTATACTTTTTTACCCCATCTCTCTAAGGACCTGGATTCCCTTTCAGAGGGGAGGGGATTTTTAACAGAGGTAGATGCTACTGCCTTAGGCCCCTGGGAGATAGTCTCGGGATCTGCAAAAGGAGCCTTGTATAAATGGTGGTGTGTGTCCGGGACCCTGTAGAACCTATCGGGCTTAGCAGGGGCTGGAGGTAAAGTATCAGGAGCAGTACAAGCATCATTAAATGCATCATCTACAACAGAAAGAACTGGAGGTATAGCTAAAGGCCTATGTTGTGGTAAATGCAAAAAGGTCCTAAGCCTTTTCCTGGAATCTGAAAAGTCTTGGCCCTGCCACTGAAATTGTTCCCTCATGGCATGTAAGGCTTCCCCAAAGGAAAATTCTTCAGGTGGAGAGGCAGAAGGGATCGACTCTTCAGCATCAGAGTCTTCGTAGGGAGAATAAGGAGCCTCTGGAGGGTCTGAAATGTCTGAATCATCTGAGGAATCATCCGAGGACACTGGCTCAGGGGGCTCTGCTCTAGGTCTCTTCTCTGGAGGTGGCTGAGAGGCCCTGTCTGGATGAGGTTGGGATCCCCTTATTAAAGAGATGAGATCCTCTGCCAAAGAAAGCATTTGGGAACTGGAACTGGGCCTGTGAGAGGGGGGTTTAACAGGCACCGATTTAGTAGTTTTGGCTGCTTTAGCCCTGGCAAAAGCCTTAATGGACATGGCTGCAGGAGGCCTAGCAGCTCCACGTGCAGGGGTGGATACATCCAAGGGGATATTGTCCGACAATTCCTGTGAAACCACAGCAGCAGGTTGAATTTCAGAGGCCGATTCTACCAGGTTTGAAGAGGCCTCGGTAGAAGGCATGGATTCGGCTGAAACAAGGACCGTTTGCTCGGTTTCGGCCGAAACAGAGACATTCGTGGTTTGCTTAACCGCAGTTCCGGCCGAAACCGCGGACCGTGAGTGTCGGTCCTTTTCTTTGAGTTTTTTGGCAATTTGTGTAGTCGGAGGATCCGATGGCATAATATACGCAAAATCAGAACCGAAAAACTGCTCAGCAAACTCCGACCGACGTCTAAGCGTCCGTCGGTTAAAAGAAGCACAGGCTAGACAAGCTGCTACGTCGTGGTCTGGGCCTAAACAAGGTAAGCAGTAAGAGTGGAAATCTTTATGAGGTATTTGTTTCCCACAAGTTAAACAGTTATTCACTTTTTCTGACATCGGCTGAGGCAAGAAAGAGTCCCCAACGGGGTACTTAGCTTTTTAGAAGTCTTTGAAGTAGTATTCGGTAGTAGTAATTTCTAGATCTGACCGACCGGCACTTGCAAACAGCTTCTGCTTCGGGCGCCACGCGTCAAGAAAGACTGAGGAAATGGCGTCGGCTGATGCCTTTATACCCGAATAACTGCAGCTATGACGTCGGGTGAAGTGCGACTCCAGCCGAAGCCAGACCCAGACTTTGGAATCCGGCCGACCGAAGGGCTGCCTGACGACAGGACAACCCATTTGTTAGGACTGCAGATGCATCCTTGAAGGACATCTAAAGACGCACAAGAAGTCATCGGCTTGTGTCGAGTATTGGTAGTGTGAGGAACTTCCTCAGAAGCTGGTGCCTGCTCAGCATCTCCAGACCCATCTAAGGTAGAGACATCTGCAGGATCCTTAGTCAAAGAATAGTCTCGTGGCATACTGGACTAAGAACGGGTCTCAGTAGCAGCCTGCGAATCCACAGAAGCAGGCATCAGGGGCTACAAAAGTGTCTCACTGAGGACCGGTGAACTGGCGACTATCATAATGGAAGCATCGTTGGCAGTTTTGGACCTGTGCGGTCTGTCCCTGTCTTTATCCTTATGTTTTTTCAGAAGATCGGTAATCGTATGGCTTACCAAAGCCATTGTGGAATATGGAGATTGAGAGGGAAAATATTTAGCTACAATAAGGGCCTGACGATGTATAGTTCTGGCATTGAAGAAAGCACAAAAACGACACTGAGGGACGTCCTGGTCTGGGCCTAAACAGGTGATGCAGTAAGAATGGAAGTCTCGGTGTGGTTATTTGCTTTTCACAGGCGAGAGAATTGTTAACTTTTTCTGACATCGGTTAGAGCAAGAAAACAGGATCCCCAACAGGGTATTTAGATTTAGAAGACTTCAACTTCAATTTGGAAATGAAACTCAGGTAGCGGCCGACCGGCACTCATGCGAATTGCTTCTGCTTCGGGCTCCTCGGCAAGAAAGACTGATGTAATGGCATTGGCTGCCTGATTTTATACCATTGATGACCTGACGTCAGTCCTGGAGCAACTGCAACCCACGCAGAAATACTAAGTCTCTGGTATTCAGGCCGCCTGAGGGCTAGCCCTGGCAGGATAACCCAAGTGTGATGACTGCAACAGTGAAACACGAAGAACATTGACATAATTTCTTGTCATCTGACTGAAACTGAAAGATACCATCTTTTTATAGCTTAGCCATACAGTAATTTAATTTAAGTTATTTTTCTGAAGTTAACCTCCTGTATTCCAGTTTCCACTGTTAAAATATACATTTAAACAGTTACAATAGTGCGTGTGCAGTTCTGTTCTATTCCAGTAGGGCACACTGTAGTAACATTTTTAGCACAAGCACTTTATAAAATACCTTTTTAACACACGTCTGTACAAACCTAGTTTGATGTACATATAATATCCAGTTCTAATACAGCTGTAACACAAGCATCCTAATCCTACACAAATCATGTTGATATTCACAAATGACACACAATCATTTACAAAATTTAGCAAGAACAATGAAAACCTGCTTTCCATGGAAGGTTGGGTGCCAGGCTGGCAACTCGACACTGTAAAACTCCACTGCCAATCATGAGCAGACAGATGATCCGCTGTGGTGACCCCTAACCGGGAAAAGACGAAAGAAGAAGAAGAAGCAAGAACAATGAAAACCACTCATTTGCAGGTCCTTGTGTCCACAGCAAAGTATCCAAAAACAATAGGAGGACACAGGATAGGCACCAGGTTATAAAACTTTAATTAAGCACAAGCGCTTTCACATCTGCTTCTTCAGGTGCATAAAAACAAACTGAAACCAGTCATACTTTTAAACATTGCTGAATGCATTACATGACAACAATTTATCACATGACTATATACATTCCATTACTATAAAATATTAAAGCTATACAGTGACAACAAAATAACTAAAAATTGAAAAAATCCTAGAATGTATATTTTGTGCAATATAAACACATTATTAAAATACATATTCTTAAAAACAGCTACTTTACCTACATAGAGGTCTGGCCTTTAACTTTGGTCTCAGTGGTATTTGCTCATTGAGACGATGTCCCATGTCAGCTCTGAATAAAATTATCCATCTACCTTCCAATTCCTCTGTTTTATTGCATGTGCCCCCCCCCAAACTCAAAAAACTCATAGAAAATGGCCATAAATTTAAATTTATGTTGACTATTAATATTCATAACATGTTTTGTCAGAGCATTACTGCTGCTTTGTTTACCTATGTGATAAATGTGTTATCTAATCCTCTCCTCTCCTTGAGTGTGCGGTCTTTTTTCCCCAATATAAAATTTCTTACATATTACGCAGTGGGCAAGATACACTATGTGCTGTGTATCACATGTAGCTTGTACTTTAAATTTATATAGCCAATCCTGATCTGAATGCAAAAATTCATTACTTATATCTATATACCTACAATATGAACATTTGCCACAAAGCTTAGTTCCCATTCCACCCATAGGTGTTCTCTTTTCTCTGAATACACATAGACGTCTTTTCAAAGACTTTTGATTTCTAAACAAAAATTTAGGTCCATTCGCTATCCATTTTGTGACCGACTTAACTGTGGTGAGTATCCCCCAATATTTACGTATAATGTTCATATAAGACCCAACATCACTAGAAAAGCTTAATGCCACTTTTAACTTAGGCATGTCACCACTTGTCTCTTTTTCCTCAGTCCGTCTATCCGAATAATAAGGTCTGGCCTTAGTATGTCGCAAGTTAACTACTTCTTGCATCTTTAAGTATCTCTCTCTCCCCATAACCTCTGGCCAGTAATTCATCCTTCGTATTATTCAACTGTTGAAGAAAATCTGCATCCCTCACATTCAACCTAGATGCTCTGAAAACCTGATTCCTAATGACATTGTCAAAAACATAGGTAGGGTGCATGCTTCCTCTATTTAAAATATGGTTACATGACATTCCTTCCTGTACAAGCATGTATATATGCTCCCTTTTTCAATATTTACTTGAACATCCAAAAAGTTTATTCTCTCATATGAAGCAACAGATGTAAATCTTAAAAAAGTAGTGGTTGCATTCAAGTGCATAAGAAATTCCGAGAATGCCTCTTCTGCACCAGCCCATAAAATAAAAAGATCTATAAATCTACGAAAAAGAGATTTTCACATTTTCAATAACGATTACCCTACTAAAGGTTTTCTTAATGGCAACACTTGATGTGGTCTCTCTTTTTACAGTTACACCCAATATTATTGGGTTGGAAAATTTAACTAGGTTTATGGAAATGTATTCTGATTTCTCTGAAAGTAAAATTATATTAATTAGGAATTTACTGAGCATTGTCTTAGAAAACAATGCTTTTCTGTTTGGTGATTATCTATACTGGCAGCATAATGGTGGAACTTTGGGTACATCCTGTGCCAATAGCTACGCCAACGCTGTCATGGTTGTATGGGAACATGAGTATTTATTGAGTGGCCCATATCAAAACAAGGTTTTGTTTTTTCGTAGATTTGTAGATCTTTTTATTTTATGGGCTGGTGCAGAAGAGGTGTTCTTGGAAATTCTTATGTACTTGAATGCAACCACTACTTTTTAAGGTTTACATCTGTTGCTTCATATGAGAGAATAAACTTTTTGGAAGTTCAAGTAAATATTGAAAAAGGGAGCATATACACATGCTTGTACAGGAAGGAATGTCATGTTAACCATCTTTTAAACAGAGGACGCATGCACCCTACCTATGTTTTTGACAATGTCATTAGGAATCAGGTTTTCAGAGCGTCTAGGTTGAACGTGAGGGATGCAGATTTTCATCAACAGTTGAATAATACGAGGGATGAATTACTGGCCAGCGGTTATGGGGAGAGAGAGAGATACAGAAACAGATACAAATAGTTAACTTGCGACATACTAAGGCCAGACCTTATTATTTGGATGGATGGTCTGAGGAAAAAGAGACCAGTGGTGACATGCCTAAGTTAAAAGTGCCATTAAGCTTTTCTAGTGATGTTGGGTCTTGTATGAATATTATATGTAAACATTGGGGGACACTGACCACTGATAAGGCAGTCACAAAATGGATAGAGAATGAACCTAAATTTTTGTTTAGAAATCAAAAATCTTTGAAAATATGTCTGTGTGTATCCAGAGAAAAGAGAACACCTATGGATGGAATGGGAACTAAGCCTTGTAGCAAATGTTCATATTGTGAGTATATAGATATAAGTAATGAATTTTTGCATTTATATCAGGACCAGCTATATAAATTTAAAGTACAAGCAACATGTGATACACAGCACATAGTGTGCATCTTGCCCACTGCGTAATATGCAAGAAATTTTATGTTGGGAAAACAGACCGCACACTCAAGGAGAGGATTGGAGAACACATTTATCACGTAGGTAAACAAAGCAGAAGTAATGCTCTGGCCAAACATGTTATGAATACTAATAGTCAACATAAATTTAAGTTTATGGCCATTGCTAGGAGTTTTGTGAGTTTGGGGGGGGGGCACATGTAATAAAACAGAGGAATTGGAAGCTAGATGTACAGCTTTATTCAGAGCTGATATGGGACATGGTCTCAATGAACAAATACCACTGAGACCAAAGTTAAAGGCTAGACCTCTACATAGGTATAGTCGCCGTTTTTAAGAATATGTATTTTAATAATGTGTTTATATTGCACAAAATATACATTTTAGGATTTTCTTTCAATTTTTAGTTATTTTGTGGTCACTGTATGGCTTTAATATTTTATAGTAATGGAATGTATATAGTCATGTGATGAATTGTTGTCATGTGATGCATTCAGCAATGTTTAAAAGTATGGCTGGTTTCAGTTAGTTTTTATGCACCTGAAGAAGCAGCGGTGAAAGTGCTTGTGCGTGACTGAAGTTTTATAACCTGGAGCCTATCCCTGCGTCCTCCTGTTGTTTTTGGATAATTTGCAAAATGTATTTATTTAATTAACATTTGTTTACTGGGAAAGTCCGACTTGGAACAAAGCCAATTTTCAGTGAAGGCCGGGGAAGAAATGCTCCAGATACATGTCTTTGTAACATGGGAGGAAACCAGAGCACCCGGAGGAAACACACACGAATGCAGGGAGGACATGCAGACTCCACACAGATGCCACCCCAGCAAGAATCGAACAGGAGAACCTCTTGCTGTGAGGAGACAACAGTACCGCTGCACCACTACACTGGCATATAGCTGTGCTGGCAGTATCACCCTTTGTCACAACATACACCATCTATTTCCTAATAATATGACATTCCTTCGAACTCTTCTAGCATGCATCTTCCTTCAGTAGTTTCACCCATTTTACAATAGATGTAAGGGTTTTTTTTAGTCTTTTTTTTTTGCCAAGCACCAGATTTTGCCCACTGGCTTTCCTTCTTTCGCTCAAATGTTCTTTCTGTAAAACTCGAGGGTGCAACTCAGGCATACTCCCTGGTAACAGCTCTATGGTCCTTTTATTCCCTAAACGGATGACTTAATTAGTCCATTCACTTCCTTGGAGAGGGGAAAGCAGGATGGTAGGAAGCGGTCCAGACTGCTGGATATAGTGAACTCCCTTTCCCTTCCCTTGCAGCCATTAACCCCACTGGTGACTCATTATAACTCTGCTAGTGTTACCGGCCTTGGAGAAGCATGCAATGCCTTTGCAAGCTTGCAGGTTTGAACCTAGACAACATGTGCTCTGCAGGCTTGAAATCCATGGATGCTATGTCTACTGCTCCATCTAGGTGTCACCCAAGTGGTGAGCTAGAACTCCCCTGCCCCCCAAATGGGTGAGTTGACAGTAGCTACTTACTCTCACCCTCCCCATCCCATGCCCTAATGCCTGTACCACTAAATGAATACAGACTGCTCACTGTCAGTACTTCATTCCTCTGGGTCATGGGAGTGGGTTGTAGCTGGAGGCTTTTATCTAATTAGGCTCAGCATTCTAAATCATTGCCGTTTCTCTTATTCCCCTTTACATAAACATATGTTATACTTTTCATCTTCAGTCTGAATCTTCCTTTTCTATATCCTTGAAGCACTTTAAGCTTTTATTCTATTTATTTTTCTTTATTGTCTCCAACTTTCAACAGTTTAATGTTCTGGACCACTTGAAATTTCTGTTTTATACCTGTTACCCATCAAGTTGACTGTATGTAACCAATTTATACCTAGACACTTAAAAAAAAATCCATATGCTGTTTACTGTTTCACAGTTGCTTTGTTTCTGTTGCTGAAAAGTATTTAAGCAATATTCACCAGCAATGCCACAAAGAAAAAAAGAAAAATATAACGAATATAAACTAGTCCATCCCATTTGGAGATCACAAAAGAAGAAAAGTCCAGCACAAAGTGTAAACTTCACTATTTTGAGATCAGCCTGCCTTGCTATAATTAATCATAACAGACCTGCCTGATGATCCCGGTTTTATACAAGTCTTTAAACATGGTTATGAGATGCTCAAAGTATACACTACATTTCCAGTAATTAAAGCATGCAGCTTTTTTCCCAGCGCTTACCTGCCTAATCAGAAACAACCAAACATTCCTTTTGTTCTCATACATTCTATAAAGCTTCAGCAATCCACACAACCCGTTGGGGAGTCGTCCTCTTTCCGGTAGAGGTCTGCCCTTTGCAGCTGTCTGCATTTGCAAGCAGTGAAAAGTGACAGTCAGCTAAAGTTAACGGGGCACTATCTCATTCCTGAAATTACATTTCTGCCTCGGTCCGAAGATCCAACAGTGTCAATCACTAAACTAATCCCCTCCCCTTTTTTGACATCAGTGCTGATGTCATAGTAATCCAACTTGCGGCATTAAGTTACTTTAAAAAGGTGTTCAAAGCTCTGTTCCAGTCTTGCTTTTCTTCCATCTGGAATAAGAGACTCCATGTTCTGTTCCCTGCTTTAAACAGTGCTTCCTGCTTCTTATCGGTTTGTTTCAAAAATATTGATGTAGGCACTTACTTCTTTTTTTTTTTTTTTTTTTTATCTGCTACCCAATTGAAGACTGCAGTAAAACCAAGAAGTATGCCAGGCATAATCAACTTTTCTGCAGGGAGTAGACAGCCTTTTACAATTATTTAATATATAGTTTTTTAGTTCACGTGCTAAAATTCTCCTGCTTTGACCCTTTCTACGGACAGCTACCAGTACAGCAATGATAAATCACTGTGCACTCAGTTCTTCTTGAAACTGCACCGGAAAACAGGGAAGCATACACATTGAGGGAACCAACATTTAGGTTCATAGGTAGGTACTAGGCTAATAGCCCTAGGGGCTATATAAGCCTAGCCAAAAGGTACCCTAGCTTTCGCCAGCCAAGAAAATTATCTTCCTGTGCCCCCGTCGAGCAGAGCCACAGAAGTAATCCCGGGGGTGATTTTCCTATCTCCCATCCAATCATCAAGGTTTTTCTTGAAGAGTGCTAATGAGGAGCTTTGTTTGACATAGATAGGCAGTTTGTTCCAGAGTATGGGAAGTCTCTGGGACAGGAATCTATCCCACCAGCATGTTCTGTTTATTCTGGTGACAAGGTTTAGGTCCCTAGAGCATGTAGTTCAGAGGGATTGGGATTTCTTTAAGTGGAGCATGTCCAACAGCTCTGGGTTTGACATAGCTTTGTATGTTAGGCAGAGACCACCTCTGAGTAGACGATATGCAACAGAGTAAAGCTGGAGTTTTTTGAGACAGTCTGCATACGGAATCTGTTTGAGGCCAGTAATCCTCTTTGTGAGGTATTTCTGTGGCCTTTCTAGTTGTTGTAGAAGTCTTGTGAGGAACATACCAAAAGGGGCGTTGTACTCTATAATGGGTCTAATGAGTGATGAGTAGAGGGGAACAATGACCTCTTTTTTCCTGGATGAGAAACCTTTTGTGATGAGGTGTGCCACGTAGAAGGATTTCCTGACTACTGTAGCGATGTGATTATCAATGGAGAGACTGTCTACCTGTGTCCCAAGGTCTCATCACACTTTCAGTATTAAGTAGACTACTGCCTATGTGGTAGTTCATGGGTACAGAGTTTTTACCAAAAGGAATGACCATGCACTTTTTGGTATTGAGCTTGAGGCTATGGCTTTGACACCAGGCATCTTTCTCAGTGAGGCCCTTTTGTAGGATGTCTACATCATTAGGAGTTTTGATTATGGCTCCTAGTTTGCAGTCATCTGCAAACTTCATTAGCCAAAGACCTTCGGTGTTAGTACGGCATTGTGTCCCTTTTACTGTTTTTGTTTGTCAGTCTTACTATTTATACATGTAGATTTTTTATATTTCAATGTGCACTTTTTATTAGTTCTTACAGGGCATACCATGGCACTCACTGGTAGCTTGCATTATTTTACAGTATTCAGTCAACTGCAGTTCACACTTGCGGTATGCAGGACTGTGCATGAATTTAAGAGAGCCTTCTTAAACTCCTGCGCTGTTGCTCGTTTCTCCTTAGAAGCATTTTGGAACTGAACAGGGCTATAGTGAAGAAACTTTAATAGCTCTTAACCAAAATGCTTCTCTCTCACAGAGCATGCTAACCTGGGTAAAGTTTGATTATACACATTTTATATAGGACAGCTGACTACCGGCATGCCTTTGCCAGTCATGTAAACAGTGAGACAGTGAGCTTTTATTTTCAGCGCTTCAGTTTTACAAGTATTTTTTATGTTTGTTACAAAGTAATGTAAGCCAACAACAATTATTGGTTCTAAAATCTACATTATAGAGGAGACTGCAGCAGTACGTAGGTATGTTTTGGAGTGGCAGCCTTATGTTCGTTCAATGCCTTTCTGTTTACGCTGATGGAAACACTGCAAAGCAGTCGGTGCAAAACATCCTGAGTTAGGGCATATTGTTGTAGTCATAGCTATAATGTGTCCAGATTTCTGCATAATTTCCTGATTTTTGACTCACACTTTTGTTCCATTTTGTATAAATATGTAGTTTTTTGACAGAACGCTGGCAAATCACTGTGGATAACGGCAGCCATTTGTTCACTCGGAGTTAGTATCCTTTTGAAAATTCATGCCCATGCAAAAACTGTAATTCAATCAAGTTTCTAAATTTGTAAGAACAATATTTAAAAGGTGTCCTCATTTTTGGGCCTTTGCTCTCCCCCCCCCCCCACATTATCTGTGTATTTGTCCAGATTTCATCTTCAAAAAGGTAAAGGTTAGGATCGATTGCTGGCAGAGGCATAACCCTGATCCACTACCCTTATTGTCATACTCTTTTTTTGAGGTCTGGTTGGAGAGTGGTAAACCAAGGAGTTCTGCCCCCCCCCCGAAAAAAACAAACGTAACGTAGGAAAATATCTCCAGTTATGTAAAACACAACTCCTTTGTATTTTTTTTTTTTGGGGAGGTGGGGGTGATGGGCAAAACTTGTTGGTTTACCTTTGGCTCATTATCCAGCTGCATAAGTGAAATTATAAAGCCTGAAGTCAGAAAATAATTACAGATATTTGCATTTCAGACTTGGTGACTATTCAGATATTAGAAAATTTGTGCAACTGCTAAACCTGTTACTCCATCAATGTTCTATTTTTTGTTTCAGACTTCCGACTCTTCAGAAAATTCATGCAAATGCTAAACCTGTTATTCCATCCATGTTCTATTTTTGTAATATTAATATTTATACATTTTCACTGTTTGTGGACTTCTGCCCCACCACCCATTATTTCTGGCTTTGTCCACATTTGTGTGTGTGTGTGTGTGTGTGATATGTCTCAGCACCACGTTTTATCGATAAATGTCCAGATTCTGTTTATGGACCCCTCCTTACTTCTGGCTTTGTCTACATATGTGTCCGTCCATCTGTGTGTGAATGTTTGTCTGTGTCTGTCATGCTGGAATGCTTTCCTGTATTAATTTCCACATATTTTCCGCGTATGTCTGTATAGCTGGCTTATTTTATTTATGGACATATCTCTCAACTTATAGGACTATAGAAGCATAAGAAGCTATTGGGCCCTATGGTCTTAGGGCCCACACAAGCCTAGCCAAGTTCTACCCCTATTTCCAAAATCAGCACCAATTGCCCTTGTCAGATACAGACACAGGTGGAACACCCCTGGGTTAATTTATGGTTACCCATCCAATCAACCAGATTGTGTTTGAAGAGAGCCAATGAGGTGCTCTGTTTGACAGGAAGTAGGAGTCCATTCCAAAGGTGTGGTAACTTCTGGGGGACAAATCTGTTCCTCCAGCAGATTCTTTTAATGTCATATACTAACTAGGTTAAGGTCTTTAGAGTGAGTCAGCCATGTACCACTTGACTTGGGTATTTGCAGCATTTTCAATTAAGCAGGGTCAAATATTGCCTTATATATCACCTTTGAGTAGTCTGTATAAAACAGAATAAAGTGACAGTGATTTCAGATGATTTATATAGGACAGGTGCTGAAGAACTAGAATTTTCCTTGTGAGGAACCTTTGTGGTCTCTCCAGTTGCTGCAGGTGCTTGGAAAGGTACATATCAAAAGGGGTGTTGTACTCAACTATTGGCCTGATGAGGGAAGAGTGCAGAGAGGTTATAACTTCAATCTTTCTGGATGCAATGCCCTTACTTATGAGATGAGCAATATAGAATGCCCTTCTTACAACTGTGGAGACATGGTGATCAAAGGTATGGTTGCGGTCAACTTGTGTGCCTGGATCTCTCACCATTGAGTGTGTACCGAGGCTGTTGCTGATGAAGTACTTGGCATGAGCATTGCACTTACCAAAAGGGATGATACTACTACTTTTTGTAGTATGTTTAAGGCCATGACTTTGGCACCAATCATTCGTTTCTGTAAGACCCTCTTGTATGATGTTGACATCATTTGGAGATTCTTTGACTCCTCCCAGTTTGCAGTCATCAGCAAACTTTTGCCAGCCACAGACCTTTAGTTTTAGCTTGTACTTTAGAGAAATATACTTCAAACAGTAGACTTCCCAGGACTGATCCCTGTGGAAAAAAAATGGTTACAGGTCTGCTGTTGGAGGTGGATTACCCTACATTGGATATATGGGCTCTAGCAGTGAGCCAGTTAGCGACCCATATACCGATATAAGGGTTGATAACTATTTGGGTGAGTTTGTCAATGATGCCTGAGTGGAGGATAGTGTCAAACCCTTGGCTAAGTCTAGGTAGGCTGTATGCACAGATTTTCCCTCATCCAGGGCCTTGGTGACTGCCTCAAAGAAGTCCAGCAGGTTTAACAGGCATGATCTCCCTTTGATCAATAGAAAAAATGCAACCACTGCGGATAAACTTCACCCTCTCCATAGCAAAAAGTACCAAAAACAAATATCAAAACTGGAGAAGTGAAGACCACA
Organism: Protopterus annectens; assembly: GCF_019279795.1. Classification (NCBI taxonomy): domain Eukaryota; kingdom Metazoa; phylum Chordata; order Ceratodontiformes; family Protopteridae; genus Protopterus; species Protopterus annectens. Next base: position 1,269,908,525 of record NC_056732.1, on the reverse strand, counting down.
GCATGCATATCCAAACGATTTTATTTAAACTGATGATAAAACAAGTAAGCGCTTTCACATCGACCAGATGCTTCCTCAGACTTCATTACCACCACACATCACTTCCTTTTAAATACAATTCATATAAATCATTAACCAATTACATTTTTTTTAATTGAACAATCACAATATTTTATATAAAAAAAAATATTGAAAATACTTTAGTTACTTAAATAAAGCTTTAAAATATTTCAAATTTAAAATCTATACAGACCAAATAGCTGCTTCTCTGTGATGGATCCAAAAGGCAAAACACGAAATTGAAGTACAAATAAATATTCCTTCTTTATTCAGTTTTTATTCGGTTAGTTTTTATTCGGTTGAGCGCTTTCATCTAAACAAATGTAGATTTCATCAGAACAAAGAACAGCCCTTTGGGACACCATTATATACAAATCTTAATAACTTAATTACTTAATTAAATAATTGCATACATTCCATTTAAAGTGCCAGTGCATTTATGACTTATAAGGGTAGCATACTATGAAGCAGTAATAGGACTGTTTTTAAATTATGTTTTAAAATATGTATTAATATATGTATTTTGAAATGTATTAAGAAAGGAAGCACTGGCACTTTAAATGGAATGTATGCAATTATTTAATTAACTACAATATTGCCGAGACAGGGTAAGAGAACACCTCTCAGCCACTCGTAACAGAGACATAGAGAGAAGTGCATTGGCTAAACATATAGTTATGAACAATACTCATATATTTAAATTTATGATTATTTGTTGCATAAACTTAAATTTACGGTTAGGTGACAGGAGGAATATCACTGAACAAAATGAGTTACATTGGATCATTGAGCTACAGGCTGACAAGACACCTGGGCTCAATGAAAGGGCCTCTATAAAACCACATTTAGCTGCTAGGAGGTTCAAGTAATTCATATATAGATTTTAAATTTAAAATATTTTAAAGCTTTATTTAAGTAACTAAAGTATTTCCGATATACATTTTTTATAAAATATTGTGATTGTTCAATTAAAAAATTTTTAATTGCTTAATTAGTTAATGATATATATGAATAAAAATAAAAATAGTGGAAATCAGGTGGCAAGTCATCCGTTGCTGAAATAAGAGCAAATATGCTGACAACTAGAGAAATAGCAACAGGAGGAGCCAGGCAATAATGAAAATCTCAAGTCCAGGCAAGAATAGAAACAGTTCGAATCACAAATCAACTTGTAGATACAGAGAGCCAAATGGATATAAAACCATAAAAAACTCCTTTATTGTAGTCGACCAGAGGTAAGCGCTTTCACAGTACTGCTTCATCAGACCATTAAACAACTACTAAGACAACCCCATATATAAACTAGCATAAATTAAGCAATAACCAATAATCAAATCACTTCAATCAAGTCATAAAATAAAGCAGTAAAGACATGAAATATATAAAATAAAAAAATAAAAGACATAATATAATATGTACATATATAAATATACATCTATTTAAGGGCACAGACGCACCAACGAAAAAATGCAAAAGACATATATAAAGGACATAAAAGGACAAAAAAGAACAGTATGAACCTGTTTACTTATGTAGCCTCCTTTTCTTCAAAACGGGCTTAATAGAAGCCCTCTCATTTAACCCCTTGCTCCTGTCAGCACGGAGCATGATGATCCAACAGGCCTCTCTGTGTTCGGTATGTGTACACAAATCACCTCCCCTGATACTAGGATTAATGGTTTCAATAACCCTGAAGCTGAATGTATGAGACGCCCAAGTCTCTAAAACATGTTTAGAAAGTGCATTATGCATGGAGCCCTTCCTAATGTGATATATATGCTCCCTCATCCTATCACGTAGGACTCTGTTGGTTTTACCAACATAGGAAGAGCGGCAGATGGTACATTCAGCCAAATATATCACATGATGGGTCATGCAGTCTGCAGATGCATGGAAAACAAATTCCTTGCACAGATCGGGATGAAAAAAGGATTTAGTAGTATTAATGAAGGCACAAAAATTACAGCTACCACAAGGTGAAGTGGAACCAGAATGTAAAGAGGCATTACTATGATTCTTCTCGTAACATAGAAGTCTTTGGTAGCTTTGTCGCCTCACAGTTAGACGTTGCCCATTTGATTCTCAGTTAGAGCATTTTCTGTGCAGCGACATGCGTGACTGGGCGTTCCTTCGTTGAAGGTTGAGCTTTAGGCCCGGCAAGCCAGTACATAAAAATCTACTGCCAATCATTAGCGGACCGGAGTTCCGCTGTGGCGACCCCTAACCGGGAAAAGCCGAAAGACACAAACAAACAATTCCTAAACCGAAAAGTGGGTTTATCACCTACAACCCTGCGTACATCATCATCCACTTGCAAGATAGCCCAAAACTGACTGAACAACTGAGTAATGTCATTGTGATCACTAGTATAAAATAAAGGAACCTTGACTTCTGAAGTAGAGGGCCTCTTCTCAGAGCCAACACATATATCTGGTGCAGGTCCAAAATATGGGCTTGCTGTGGTCAATCTCAGTGAATCTAAGTCTGACCATTGCTTACCATTCTCAGATGAGGTATAATCTCGTGCCAGCAACTTACATCCCAGACTATCAATCTCCTTTAGGAAACCAGGCGTGGTGGGGTTCAACCTAGAGGCCTTTATCCCCTGGCACCTAATCAGGTTCCTAAAAATATACCCTGGATGCATACTAGATCTAAAAAGAAATGCATTTCTATGATAGGTCTTACGATATACGCCAGTATTAATAATATTGCATGGTAACTTTTCAATATACAAGTCCAAAAACTCAATTTGATCAAAGGACCAGGTAAAGGTAAACTTCAGACAATCCATTAGATTATTCATCATATCACGGAAAGCTATCAAGCTATCAACAGGACCCCTCCACAGCAAAAACAGGTCATCGACAAAATGTCGATAAAACAGTACACATTCCTTGAAACCCTGGGTGGGAAACAGACTATTATTCTCCCAGTGTGCTAAAAACATATTGGTGTAGCTGTTTGCACAAGAAGTGCCCATAGCTATGCCATGTTTCTGAAGATGCATATCACCATTAAAGGTGAAAACATTGTTTTCAAGCACCATCTCTAAAAATAACAGATGAGATCTATTTGTGCTGGAGTATATTCACTATGTGACAAAAGGTATTCATGTATAAACTGTATGCCCAGCCCATTAGGTATCATCGTAAATAGAGACTGAACATCAAACGTGACAAAGATAACATTCTCAATATCAGGGATAGAGGAAGTACACTGGTAAAGATCTAATAAAAATTGTTTCGAGTCCCTCAGAACCACAGGGTTCAAGTGAATGATAGGTCTTAAGGCCTTCTCAACATACAGAGAAAGTGGCTCTGTAACCCACCCACCACCTGCCACTATTGGTCTCATCGGTGGATGGGTGGCGTGCTTATGAATCTTAGGGAGGCCTTGTATAAGTGGAATTAAGGGATTAACTACCTTCAAGAAAGAAAAAAACATCTTCTGTAACAAAATGGGTAGAAGAAACATCTAATATGCACTGACTAACCAAAGACATCACTCTGTGTACATCCTCTATTGTAATCCTCTCATAAAAACTACCATCGTTCAACATTGAGAGCATGGACCGCTCATAGTGTGACCTGTCCATCACCACTATCAGGCCTCCCTTATCTGCTGGCTGGATCACTATGTGATTATTGTCCTGTAATGTTCTCAATTCTCCCCTCTCAGCATAGGACAAATTGTTCTTGTAGTGTATATGCTGATCATCGCGTGTATCATAATAGTTAAACACTTGATCTTCAGTCAGTTTTAAACACGCTTCAACAAGGGGATGATTGTTAGGAACAAAACTACTCAATTTCCTAAGGCTTGAAGGGCCATTAACTCCAACATCTGTAGAATACACATTGGTAGCATCTCCATAAATCAAACGTAACATTATATTTCTACAAAACATTCTCAAATCTAAAATAGTATCAGAGAGCTTGCTCCTGCAAATGGGAATAAAATTCAGACCTTTAACAAGGACCTGTTTCTCATCTAAAGACAGCTCATATGCGGAAATATTTAATATTAATGAGTCGGGGCCCTCCCCCACATTTTCTTCAGGGTATGGGACTGGCTCTGTTCGCCAGACAGTTTGCGTTTTTGGCGCCCTCTGCTTTCTGATCTTGGACGCCCTCCCCCTCTTTCTGACCGTACTGGTAGGGGAAAAGGGAGGTCATTAGCATTCCCACTCCTCAAAACATTTAAGGAGTCAACATCAGTTAAAACAGTGCCACGCCATTTAGGTCTAATGACTCTCTCAAGCTTATCAAGACTATCAGCACTATGATGATTATCATTATTATTGTTAATGATAACCTGAGGGTACAAATCTCTTGTTGGTGGTACCTCTACAGGTGCATGACCGGTAGTTCTCACACCAGGCACGTGTACAGGTTCATATACTGCTCCTTGTTCTTTAGTCCGACAATTGCTATCTACATTAGCACTCGGAACACACTCACTACTATAATTATTATTATTAGAAGCAACATCAGCGTTACCATTATTAAAACTACTCATACTCAAAACAACTCTCACTTTAACATCACAGCAAAAGACAACACCACTATATACCCAACTGAACACACCAAATTGCTAGGAGTGGAAATAGACAAACTAAAATTTGACATTCACATATCCATGACCATAAAAAAAGTCCACAAAAAACTAGGAGCGTTATACAGAAATAAGCAATTTCTCACCAAAGCAGCAAAGATTTCAATAGCAAATTCCCACCTTATCTCCACCCTACTTTATGCCTCTCCAATATATACCAACCTAAGGCAATGTGATCTAAACAAGCTAGAGACCTGCTACAACAAAATCGACAAATTCGCCACAGGGGCATCCTACCGTAGTCACCACTGTCTCTCACTTGCTGAACTGGGCTGGCTTGAACTCCCTCACCTCCTTCAGTGGTATCAACTCTCACTCGCCCACAAACTAGTAAACCATCCACTAAATGTCCCATCCCTCCAGAATCTACTCCAACCCTATCGCACCACCAGACCACTAAGATCCAGCAACAAAAAACACTTGCAGATCACTAAAGTCAATAACTCTGCTGGTGAAGCACTATTCTCTTGCGCCATAGCCAAATTATGGAACTCACTCCCACCCACAATTATCTCCGTACCATCATGCACCCACTTCAAAACTTTACTAAATGCGCATCTAAAAACATGCTGGCTATGCCCTTGCAACTCCCACTCCAATATCATCCACCCCATCCAACCACTACCTTTCTTTCCACTCCACTAACTACCTTGATTATAGCAAGCTCAGATGCTCATAAGCCTAGTACTTATTATACAGCAGGAACTTCTCATTGTAACATTTGTTAATGTCTGTTATGTACTTCACAGATAAAGATTCTAGTTGTCTACTGATGTACTATGTTCTTCATCTGTAAATATGTTTTAAGTAATTGCTATGTTAAATTGTTAATCACTATGTAATTCAATGTAACTACTGTCTGTTTATTTTACTGTGGAGCTTTTCTCCCCGGCCCTCCGCTGAAAATGGACCTACGCCCAGTCGGACACTCCCAGTCAACAAATTTAAATAAATAAAAATAATAAATAAATAAATAAACGATAGCATCAACTTTGCCATTATTTGACTGCATACAGTCATGTATATTACTCGAAGCAGAACACTCAGTTTCTACAAAACACTGATTAAGAGTCACAGTATCACAAGTGCTATCAACCTGGGTCAGGGGCTTAACAGTACCATGTCCATCAGAACGTTGTCCATTGCGTGACCACATAAACACATGGCCTGTCCTAAAATCATTAATGTCTCGCAAAAGTTTAGATTTCTTCTGATAAACAAGTTTTCGTTCAAAGACAGCTACGCCATCCAGCAGACTCTCAAACAACGGATTTAAAACATTCACACTATAGTCCTTGAGAAGGGTTTCCTGCCTCTCTCGTAAAGACTCCCTCAATTTCTCCTCTTCAGGACGAAAATAATCAATTAACAAGCGCATGTAACTGGCACTTACCTCTAAGTTCAGTTTCTGCCACCGGACAAGTAAATCTGGATTCTGTGCACCCTGATTTGGCATATTAAGAACGCACAAACCTCATGGCACATTCTGGTTCCACTTCACCTTGTGGTAGCTGTAATTTTTGTGTCATCATTAATGCTACTGAATCCTTTTTTCATCCTGATATGTGCAAGGAATTTGTTTTCCATACATCTGCAGACTGCATGACCCCTCATGTGATATATTTGGCTGAATGTACCATCTGCCGCTCCTTCTATATTGGTAAAACCAACAGAGTCCTATGTGATAGGATGAGGGAGCATATATATCACATTAGGAAGGGCTCCATGCATAATGCACTTTCTAAACATGTTTTAGAGACTGGGGCATCTCATACCTTCAGCTTCAGGGTTATTGAAACCATTAATCCTAGTATCAAGGGAGGTGATTTGTGTACACATACCGAACACAGAGAAACCTGTTGGATCATCATGCTCCGTGCTGACAGGGGCAGGGGGTTAAATGAGAGGGCTTCTATTAAGCCCGTTTTGAAGAAAAGGAGGCTACATAAGTAAACAGGTTCATACTGCTCTTTTTTGTCCTTTATATATGTCTTTTGCATTTTTTCGTTGGTGTGTCTCTGCCCTTAAATAGATGTATATTTATATATGTACATATTATATTATGTCTTTTATTTTTTATTTTATATATTTCATGTCTTTACTGCTTTATTTAATGACTTGATTTAAGTGATTTGATTATTGGTTATTGCTTAATTTATGCTAGTTTATATATGGGGTTGTCTTAGTAGCTGTTTAATGGTCTGATGAAGCAGTACTGTGAAAGCGCTTACCTCTGGTCGACTACAATAAAGGAGTTTTTTATGGTTTTATATCCAGTTGGCTCTCTGTATCTACAAGTTGATTTGTGATTCGAACTGTTTCTATTCTTGCCTGGACTTGGGATTTTCATTATTGCCTGGCTCCTCCTGTTGCTATTTCTCTAGTTTTCAGCATATTTACTCTTATCTCAGCAATGGAGGACTTACCACCTGGTTTCCACTATTACGTTTTTATTTTTATTGTTATTGTTATATTTTTTGTGGTTATCTGGGTGGACATGGCATCAGAACAACTGTCTTCTGTTGAATTGGATTATAATCCGAATGTTAAAACTAATAGAACTGGAGCCCCGTTTTCCGAGAGATTCTCTCTGTATTTGCAGAGAGAGAGGAGTTGTTTATGGCAACTTGACGTGCCTACCATTGGTGATGATGTCGTGGCTGAGACGGGAGATCTGGAAGCCCTCCAACAGATTATGGAGGGCATTGAGCGAGACTTCTTGAAATTAAAAAGGTTGCAGGCGCAGCGTTTACATTTCGAAATTTGCCTGGAAAAGAAAGTCATGCCACGAGGTTTGCGCGTTCTTAATATGCCAAATCAGGGTGCACAGAATCCAGATTTACTTGTCCGGTGGCAGAAACTGAACTTAGAGGTAAGCGCCAGTTACATGTGCTTGTTAATTATTTTCATCCTGAAGAGGAGAAATTGAGGGAGTCTTTACGAGAGAGACAGGAAACCCTTCTCAGGGACTATAGTGTGAATGTTTTAAATGTTTTGAGAGTCTGCTGGACAGCATAGCTGTCTTTGAACGAAAACTTGTTTATCAGAAATCTAAACTTTTGCAAGACATTAATGATTTTAGGACAGGCCATGTCTTTATGTGGCCACGCAATGGACAACGTTCTGATGGACATGGTACTGTTAATCCCTTGACCCAGGTTGACAGCACTTGTGATACTGTGACTCTTAATCAGTGTTTTGAAGAAACTGAGTGTTCTGCTTCGAGTAATATACATGACTGTATGCAGTCAAATAATGGCAAAGTTGATGCTATCGTTTTTAATAATGGTAACACTGATGTTGTTGCTTCTAATAATAATAATTATAGTAGTGAGTCTGTTCCGAGTGCTAATGTAGATAGCAATTGTCGGACTAAAGAACAAGGAGCAGTATATGAACCTGTACACGTGCCTGGTGTGAGAACTACCGGTCATGCACCTGTAGAGGTACCACCAACAAGAGATTTGTACCCTCAGGTTATCATTAACAATTATAATGATAATCATCATAGTGCTGATAGTCTTGATAAGCTTGAGAGAGTCATTAGACCTAAATGGCGTGGCACTGTTTTAACTGATGTTGACTCCTTAAATGTTTTGAGGAGTGGGAATGCTAATGACCTCCCTTTTCCCCTACCAGTACGGTCAGAAAGAGGGGGCGGGCGTCCAAGATCAGCAAGCAGAGGGCGCCACAAAACGCAAACTGTCCGGCGAACAGAGCCAGTCCCAAACTCTGAAGAAAATGTGGGGGAGGGCCCCGACTCATTAATATTAAATATTTCCACATATGAGCTGTCTTTAGATGAGAAACAGGTCCTTATTAAAGGTTTGAATTTTATTCCCACTTGCAGGAGCAAGCTCTCTGATACTATTTTAGAGAGTGTTTTGTAGAAATATAATGTTACGTTTGATTTATGGAGATGCTACCAATATGTATTCTACAGATGTGGCCAGATATCACTAGGGAAGACCTCACGGAGGGGGGTGCTAAAGTGGTCCCCCATATTGGTATGCACCAGATCCAGGATGTTGGAACCCCTTGTGGGAGTGTCAACCAGCTAGCCCAGGGCATTGGAGTTAACGAATTAGAGGAACCTTTAAGCAAGTAAGCTAGACCATGAGTAATTTACCCAGTCAATGGATGGGTAGTTAAGGTCACAGAAAAACCAGGGTGTTCGGATATATATTGACAGACTCAAGTAAACGCAAATAGGCACAGAGGGTGTCCATATTCATGGAGTGGGTCCTGTAGATGGCAATGACTTGAATAGGTGCCCTACCAACAGTTAATTGCACCTAAAGTATCTCCAGGGAGTCATGCTCTTTGACCAATGTGTCAGGGTATTTACCTTTAGTAAATATGGCTACAAAACTTCATTTACTTTTCATGCCTTTAGTTTCTTGTCTGAAAGTGTGGAAGGAGGTGTAGCCTGGTAATGGTTGGGGTGCTCTCCACTGCCTTGAACTAGGTCTCTGTGATTGCACAAATGGCTAAGTCTTCCAAGGTGAGGACTGCTTCCGGTGAGTGCAGTTTCATGTCAGTACTCCTGGCATTTAAAACCATGACCTTGAGCAAATTTTTAGATGCAGTTTTTACCTCACCAATTTCATCCTTGAGACACTGCCTAAAAAGACACTATGAGGTTGGCAGGAGCCTTAGCCTACCCAGAAATCCCAGGGTTGACAGAAGATCATCTCTGGCAGAGAATTGAGGTCTATCGATCATGCCATCCCAGATTGACAGATACGGTCTCCCCTTAGAATGACACCAGAAACTAAGCTAGTTGCCTAGTTTATAAACATAGTCAGTAGTAGCATAACCACAAAAACACATATTGAACATAATGTATATAAAATGGTATACATAAAAAGTGCATCTTATGCAGTTTGTAATGCATTAAAATAGGATATAGACATAGGTTTCATAAGTAATACATTTTCCAGACATGACTTAAGGTAGCTGTGACTAGATCAATTTAATGTAGTGTGCAAAAAACTGTACAAGATAATTACATTATACTGAGATAATCAGACAAAGTAAGACAAAGCTAGACAGAGTATCTTGAGAAAGGAAGGCGATATCTACTGGTGAATTAATAGGGGAGCTATAGGAGCATTGGATCATAGGAAGTTACTAGAATAATGGCCCTACTGCCCTTACAAGCCTAGCCAAGTTATCAACCTTATTTCCATGATCAGCACCTATTGCCCCAGTTCAAGAGGGACACAGGTGGAACCCCGGGGGTGAATTTAAAGTCACCTAGCCAACCATCCAGATAACATTTGAAGAGGTTCAAAGAGGTATTCTTTCATGAAATGGGAGTGTGCTCCAAAGTTGTAATAACTTCTGGGAGACATAGCCCTCCAGCAGGTTTTATTAATGTCACATACCAGGATAAGGTCCTTAGAGTGAGCAACCCGTGTACCATTTGAGTTGAGGATATGCAGCATTTCCAGTAAGACAGGGTCAAACTCTGCCTTATACGCAAGGTATAGATCGCCTCTGAATAGTCTGTATAAAACAGAATAAAGTGACAGTGATTTCAGACGATCCACGTAGGACAGATGCTGAAGACCTAGAATTTTCCTTGTGAGCAACCTGTGTGGTGTCTCCAGTTGCTTCAAGTGCTTGGAAAGGTACATTCCTAGAGGGGTGTTGTACTAAATCATTGGCCTGATGAGGTAGGAGTGAAGACAGGTTATAACATCATTCCTTCTGAATTCAGTGCCCTTACGTATGAGATGAGCAATACAGAATGCCCTTCTTATCTCTGTAGAGGCATGTTTGATTAAAGGTATGGTTGCTGTCAAACTGTGTGGCTGGGTCTCTCACCAGTGACTGCATACTGAGGGTATTATTAATCTGGTAGTTAGCAGGAACATTGCACTTACAGAAAGGGATAATAATACCTCTTTTTGCATTGTATTTTAGGCTTGACTTTGCCACCAATCATTTCTTTGTGTAAGACTCTCTTGTAAGATGTTGACATCGATTGGAGATTCTATGACTTGCTCCCAGTTTGCAGTCATCGGCAAACTTTGTTAGCCACAAAGCTTCAGTTTTAGCTTGTACTTTGGTGAAATATATACCAAAGAGAACAGGTCCCAGGACTGATTTCTGTGGAGGACCACTAGTTACTGCTCAGCTGTTGAAGGTGGATTACCCTATTTTGGCTATATTTTTTCTATCAGTGAGCCATGTAGTGACCCATATAACAATATAAGGGTTGATACCTAGCTGGGTGAGTTTGTCAATGATATCGTGAGTGAGAGATGGTATCAAAATCCTTTGCTATGTTTAGGTAGGCTATATGCACAGATTTCCCCTCGTCCAGGCCCTTGGTGACTGTCTCAAACAAGTTCACTAGTTTTATCAGGCATGACCTCCGTTTGACACATCCTAAGTAAGTATGGTCAAGTGTTTTGGCATTACTTACATCTTTGCTATGGTCCGTGAAGATTTGCTCCATGGCCTTGCAGACAAGGCTAGTCAGGCTAATCAGTCTACCGTTCCCTGGGGTATTGTAAGCATCACCTTTGTGCAAGGGGTTAATGGTGGTGATTTCCCATTCAGCTTGGATGAAGTCGGAGCTACACTTTGATTGAATAGAGTACCCAGTGGTGTTAATTCTTGTTTAAGCCCATGTGGGACACAGCCTGGGCTGTTGTCAGGTTCCACAGATGCTGTGTATTTGGCCTTAAAGAGGCAGTTTATAACCTGCTCCTGTACACTTAGAAAGTTGCTAGAATAACAGCTTTTGAATATTTATATATTTTTATGATGGATATGAAGTCTGAAACTCGTTATTTAGTTACTTCAAACCTCAGTGATTTGCCAGAAAACTATAAATTTTATGAGGAACAGCCCAAAAATATGAGGTAAAAATTTGGACAGAGATATGCTATTTATACCATCCCATGCAAGGTTATAATCTGCTTTAGAGAAGTTTTTTTTTAGCTTATTTGGTACGGGGGGGGGGGGTGTGCAGGTGTGATAGTTACTTTCAATGAGACTGATTTGTGGTCAGATCTCACTGGGGAAGACCTCACAGTGGGGGTGCTACAGTGGTCCCCCACACTGGTAAGCACCAGATTCAAGATGTTGGCGCCTCTTGTGGGGTGTCGACCAGTTGGTCCAGGATATTGGACTTATCAAATTCAAGGAACCTTTAGGCAAATGAGTTAGACCATGAGTAAATTGTCTAGTCAATGGATAAGTAGTGAGTTGCACAAAACCAGGTGATCAGATATATCTTGATAGACTCCAGTAGACCCATATAGGCAGAGTGGATGTCCACATTCATGGAGAGGGAACTGTAGCTGGCAATTATTTAAATAGGTGTCCTACCAACAGTTAATTGCACCTGAAGTATCTCTAAGGAATCATATTGTTTGACCAATGTGGCAGTGCATTTATCTGTAATGATTATTGATACATCGCTTCCTTTACTTTTCACGCCTTCAGTTCTGGTCTGAAAGTGTGGAAGGAGGTGTAGCCTGCTATAGTTGGGGTGATGTCCACTTCCTTGAACCACATCTCCCTGACTGCACAAATGTCTAGGTCTTCCAAGGTGAGGACTGCTTATAGTGAGTGCAGTTTCATGTTAAGACTCCTAGTGTTTAGCAGCATAACCTTGAGCTGGTTTTTAGATGCCGTTTTTATGTTGGAAATTTTATCTTTGAGAAACTGCCTAAAAAAGGCATTATGGGAGTGGCAGGACCCTTAGTCAGCAACTGAAATCCCAGGGTGACAGAAGAAAACCATCTCTGGCAGAACATCGAGGTCAGTCAATTATAGGTTCATAGATTAGTACTAAGCTATCTGCCCTTGCGAGCCATTTTAAGCTTAGCCAATTATCCCTTGTGAGACTCAAACCATGCACCTTGTGCTTGTAAGGCAAGCACCTTAACCACTAGGCCACCCTCCCTAGCCCTCAAATAAATAGCAATGACAAGGCTCGAACCCGGGACACTGTGCACCATAACCAAAGTATTGAACCACTAAGCCATGACAGTTTTTTTTTTTTTTTCATCCCAGACTGACAGATACTGCATGCCCTTAGAACGACACCAGAAAATACGCCAGTTACTTTGTAAACATATTCAGTAGTAGCCTAAAATCAAAAACACATACTAAGCATAATACATATAAAAGGTAATACATACAAAGTATATATTATGCAGGTGATAGTACATAAAAGTAGTTGGAAATAGATAAAAGTTTCATGATTAATACATTTTCTAGCCATGACTTAAGGTAATGTCACTATAGCAATGTAATGTAGTATGCAAAAAAAATGTACAAGATAATTACATTACATTGAGATAATCAGATTGAGATCAAACTAGACAGAGTATCTTGAGAAAGGAAGGTGATACTACAGGTGAATCAATAGGCGAGCTATAGGATCATAAGGCTACTGGCCCTAGAGCCATTACAAGCCTAGCCAAATTCTTATCCTTATTTCCACGATCAGCACTGTTTGCTCCTGTCCAAGAGGGTCACAGGTGAAAACCCCAGGTTGAACTTACAGTCACCTATCCAGCCATCCAGACTGCATTGAAGAGGGCCAAAGAGGTACTCTGTTTGACATGAAGAGGGAGTCTATTCCAAAGGTGTAGTAACCTCTGAGAGACAAATCTGTCCCTCCAGCAGGTTTTATTAATGTCACATACCAGGTTCTGTGTACCCTTTGACTTGGGGATATGCAGCATTTCCAATAACCTATGGTCAAACACTGCCTTACATGCAAGGCATAGATTCGCTTCTGAGGTACATACCAAAAGGGGCATTGTACTCGTTATTGGCCTGATGAGGGAAGAGTGCAGAGAGGTTATAACTTCTTTCCTGCTGGATCCAATGCCCTTACTAATGAGATGAGCAATACAGAATGAATGCCCTTCTTACCACTGTGGAGACATGGTGGTCAAAGGTAAGGTTCCTGTCAACCTGTGTCCCCAGGTCTCGCACCACTGAGTGTGTACTTAAGGTACTGCTATTGATGTGGTAGTTAGCGGGAACATTGCTTTTACTGAAAGGAATGATATAACATTTTTTTTGCATCGAGTTGAAGGCCATGACTTTGGCACCAATTGTTTGTCTAAGACCCTCTTGTAGGAGGTTGACATCATTTTGAGATTCTATGACCACTTCCAGTTATCAGCAAACTTTGTCAGCCATACACCTTTACTTGTTGCTAGTACTCTGGATACATTCACACATACACCTGTGGAACACCACTGGTTACAGGTCGCTTGTTGTAGACTCCCCTATTTTTTACTAAGAGTTCAATTAGAGAGCCAGTTAGTGACCCATGTAATGATATAAGGGTTGATCGTTGGTTGACTTTGTCAATGATGCCTCAGTGCGGCATATGGACATTACCTATATTTTGGCTTATAAGGTCCATGGTGATTCGTTCCATGGCCTTGTGGATAAGGCTAGTCAGGTTAATAGGTCTGTAGATCCAGTGGTCAGTGGAAGCACCACCTTTGTGCAAGTGAATGACAGTGGCTGTGACTATCACTTGAAAAAAAATACCCAATATTTATTTATTTATTTATTATTTATTGGCATTTGTTGACCAGGAAAGTCCACTGGGCAAAGACCGATTTTCAGTGGAGGCCCATGAGAAAAGCTCCACAGTTAATAACACTACAGCAAAAAATATTTCAGTATCATTACAGATCTGGAGAGAAAGGCTCCGCAGTTTAAAATAAAACACAGCAAGCATCACAGAAATTACAAAATTACCAAAAGATGTTATGTAGATTAATACACAAGCTTAAACTAACCGATAAAAATTATATTACAGAAATTTAGTACACTGTGATGAAGTAATAAGGTCTTCCAGTTACTTGAAATAGATTTTGATCATAGGTGTAGAATGGAGTAATTTTTGTTTTTGTTTAATATGTTATATAATTAGGGGTCTTACTTTGTATATTACACGTGCAGCTTGGATTTTTTAAGAAGCAGGTTTTTAGAGTTCTGGAGGTAAGGGAATGCCTATGGCAGATAAGATTGGATGCTAGTAATGCTCCGGGTATTAATGATACTCTTTCCCTAGCGTGCATTTTAAGACATAAGGCAGCATGCATTTGATATACAATAATTCAAACATACATCTATGAAAATAGACACCTGTTTTTGCTTTGTTTAGATTTCAAACAATATATGTTGTTGTTTCTGGTTTGATTAATTGCACTGTGAATTTAGTATACTGTATTAAGAAACACTGATTTTTCAAAAGACAAAGACTTGTTTAACAAATACTTAAGGGGTTAACTAATTAATTACCTGATTTTTTCAGTTTTTTTTTAATTATGTATTAATTGACAAGTGTATTTAAAGCTGGACTTTAATGAAGTTAACAGACTCTGAAGATGCCCAGGAGGGTGAAAGCGCTAGTCAGTGATGTCTTTTTTCTGGTTCCTTATATTTGGATAATAAAGGTTCAGTGATTTTACCTGCAGTGTTACCCAAGTGCTTTTCTATTTATTAGGTTTTTAGAGCAGCTTCAAAGGACAACTATGGGCAAACAATGAAAAAACATATATTTTTTATCTTGCCATGATTTACTGCACTTCCTAAAGCTGCCTGAGGAAAGCTGCAGAGGTAGCTGTGGCCCTTGTGCACGTACAGTTTTACCATGAAAAGAGTAACAAAAGCGTATGCAGTGGGCTATCCATTTTGGGATTGTCTGTTTGGAAATTGGCTTCTCTTGAGCTCCTGTAGCATAGGACACAAAGAGTTGTTCTGATTTTCTGAAAGGCTTTGATCTGTCCAAATAATAACGCAGCTGTCTGTGGATGTCCAAGGAATGTAGTAGTCTCTCCCCTTTGTTTTGAGGATTAGGGTAAAAGGTAGGTAAGTGGATAGCCTGACTGAAAGCTACCCTGGATACCACCTTTGGCATAAAGGACAGATTGGTTCGTAAGAAAACTCTGTCCTGATGGAAAATGATGAAAGGCTGCACAGCCATGAGGGCTTGTAGTTCCGATACCCTGCGAGCTGAGGTGATAGCCAGAAGGAAGGCTGTTTTCCAGGACAAATATTGCAATTCTGTTGAGGCAGCTGGCTCAAAAGGAGGCAAGGTCAGTTTTTCTAGAATGAAATTGATGTCCCAAGCAGGTATTGGTTGTTTCCTTGGGGGTTTTATATTCTTAGTCCCTCTGAGGAGCTGTCTTAAGAGGGGGTGAGAGAATAAGGGAGGATCAGTGTTGTATTCTGCAGAAATGGCTGAGGCATGGATTTTGATGGAGGAGAATGAAAGTCCACTGCTTAGCAGCTCAGCTAGATACTGTAATATTTGAGGAAAATTCAGTATTCCAGGATTCTGGCCCTTTTTCTCATTCCAGGCACAAAACCGTTTCCATTTTGCGGAGTAAGCTTTTCTAGTAGAAGGCCTTCAGGCCTCCAAAATGACATCCTGCACCTCCTTGGAGAGTAGGGTCTGTTGTGAAGTTAAGGAATCTTCCATGCGGCCAGATTGTTTTCAGCTGACTGTGAAGAGTTTTGAAGCTGTGCTGAGTCAGAAGAAGAGGCATTAGAGGTAGGGTCCATGGTGGGGAATGCGTCAGGCTCCTCAGGAGTGGGTACCGGTGTTGTCTTGGCCAGTCTGGAGCAATGAGAATCATCTTTGGTCTGTCTGCTCTGGTTTTTAATAGAACTTTGGGCAGCAGGGGAAGAGGTGGAAAGGCATAAACTGTCATTGTTGTCCAACTGAAAGAGAGTGCATCCACTCTCCAGGCCTGTGGATGAAAAGTCCTTGAGCAGAATTTTGTCAATTGGTGATTTTTGTGGGAGGCAAAGAGATCCATGTCTGGCCTTCCCCATGCTTGAATTATCTCTGTAAAAACTTGAGGATGCAACTTCCATTCGTGTGGATCTGTCATATTTCTGCTTAGGTTGTCTGCCAGCGTGTTTTCCTTGCCTGGCAAGTACTGTGCTTGAAGTTCGATTTGTAATTCCAGAGCCATGTTCCAAAGAGACATAGCCAGCCTGCATAGGGGGTATGAATGGGTTCCTCCCTGTTTGTTTATGTACCACATTACTGTGGTGTTGTCTGTCCTTATCAATAGTTGACCAGGATGCAGAAGGTCTTTGAAAGCTATAATAGCATTTATTACTGCTAGCATTTCCTTTTGATTGATGTGTAGGTGCTTTTCTTTTTGGGACCATTTGCCCTGAATGCACTGATCTGTCATGTGCGCCCCCCAGGCGTAGTCCGAAGCATCTGTTGTGATGACTTGATTTGCTTGAGGCTTGCAGAATGGGAGACCTGTGTTTCTTTGGCATGCTTGAGCCCACCACAGAAATTCCTTTTGAAGACATGAAATCAGTGGTATTATCGTTTCCAAACTGTGGCTGTGTTGAGACCATAGGTTTTTCAGGTACCATTGAAGTTTCCTCATATGCAGCTTTGCACATGGGATTAGTAGGATGCAAGATGCCATGAATCCCAGAGCCTGCAGGATTTTCCTTGCAGTCAGCCTGGTTAAATTTGCTAGTATTCTGAAGTATTGAGTTAGTTGCCCCTGTTTCTCTGGCGTGAGGTAGGCCATCTGGGTGTTTGTGTCCAAGATGGCACCCAGGAAAATTATTGTTTGAGAGGGTATTAGCCTTGATTTCTTTTTGTTGACTGTGTATCCCAGAGAATTCAACATTATTACAAAAGCCAGATGTTTCAGAAGTATGTGCTTGCTGTCCGCTTGGATCAGGCGGTCGTCCAAATATGGGTATATTTGTATCCCTTGAAGTCTGCAGTAGGCAATTACTGATGCCAGGCATTTCGTGAATACTCTGGGTGCAGTAGATAAGCCAAATGGCAATGCAGAGAATTGATAATGGGTTGAACCTGCAAGAAATCTGAGATATCTTCTGCAATCTTGTCTGATTGGGACATGCAGGTATGCCTCCTTGAGGTCCAATGTTACCAGCCAAGACTCCTTGCCCAGCATGGGAAGAAGCTGCTGTAATGTGAGCATCTTGAATTTTGGCACGAGTAAAAATGTGTTTAGGATGGATAGGTCCAAAATAGGTCTCCAATCTTTTCCCTTCCTTGGTACCAGGAATAGTCTGGAGTAAAAACCTTGACCCTGTTCTTGTGTAGGTACCTCTTGAATAGCTTTCATGTCCATGAGATCTGAAATTTGTCTTTGTGCCTCCGCCCTTTGATTGTGTGGCAGGTTTGGCATGCCTCTCATTTTTGGAAGGGTGTGAAAATGGAATCTGTAGCCTCTGTTTATAATGTCCAGGATCCATTTGTCTTTTGTGACAAAATGCCAATTTTTCGAAAATAATGCCAGTTTTCCGCCTAAAGGTGCTGCCATTTGAGCCTTGCTTGGCATGCAAAGGGGAAAGTCATTGGGTTTGCTTTCTGAATGGCTGTGAACTATCCTCACCACCTCTTTGTGTAGGAGCTTGCCATTGTCTGCCTCTAAACGATCCTTGAAATTGCCCTCTGCCCCTCGGGCACCTGTATCTACCTCTTTGGGGTCTGTCCGTGGCTGGAAAGGACCAATTTTTGGAAGGCCAATTTCTACTGAAACGTGGAGGTTGTACCTGTAAGAAATCTTTCACTGTTTGCATTGATTTAGCCTTTTCCTCCATTTTCTTTAATACCTCCTCAGCTTTAACACCAAATAATACATCTTTTTGCAGGGGGGCATCTAGTAATTTAGCTTTGACATGATCTGGTAAGGTTTGCTCCTTGAGCCAGGCATGTCTACGTATGACTGATCCTGTAACAGCAGCTCTACATGAGGCCTCTAAAGCATCAAAACCACATTGCAAGGTATGTTTACCCACTTGTTCTGCACTATGCATTAAATCCTGCAACTCCTTCAAGTCTGGTTATTCAGGTTGTGACATTTTGCTTCTCAACTGTGATAACAGAAACTGTTGGTACTTTAACACATGGAACTGGCAGTTTAATGCCCTCGTGGTTAAGGTGGCCAAGGTGTATGCCTTTTTACCCCACCTTTCTAAAGCTCTGGAATCTCTCTCTGAAGGTAATGGATTTTTAAGCAGTGGAGGCCTTAATTCCCTTGGGGCCCTGTGAGATAGTTTCTGGGTCAGCCGCATGGCTTTTGTATAGGAATTGGTGTGAGTCAGGAACCCGGTAATACTTGTCAGGCTTGACTGGGGCTGGAGGTAGAGAGTCTGGGTTAAGGCAGGCCTCTGAATACACATCATCTAGAATGTCTAAGACAGGAGGTATAGCCAGAGGCCTGTGCTGAGGGAGCAAGAGAAAATCCCTAAGCCTTTTCTTGGAGTCTGAGTACTCTTGGCCTTCCCAGTGGAAGTGATCCCTCAAGGTATGCAAGGTTTCCCCAAAAGAGTAATCCTCAGGGGGGGAGACAGAGGGAATGGACTCCTCTGCATCAGAATCTTCAAAAGGGGAGTATGAATGTTCCTGGTCATCCGAATGCTCTGAAATAATGGAGGCCTGGTCCGAGGAGGGGGATTCTTCCTCTACTCTGGGCCTTTTGTCCGGGGGGGGGGGGTTGAGAACCCCTGATAAGAGTAATCAAATCCTCAGCCATTTTGAGCATCTGCTTTTTAGGCATGGGGCCTTGAGAAGGGCCCTGTGGAGCTTGTCTCTTAGTATGCATGGCTGCTTTAGACTTAGTGAAAGCCTTGATGGAAAAAGAAAAGGAAGGCCTGAAGACACCTTGAGAGGTGGCAGACCTGTCTAAACTCCGAGTTTCACTGCCTAGAGTGGCTTTGGTATCGGTAGTCGGGGTGTGGGCCGAAGAGCCTGTGGCCTCGGGTACAGTAGACACCGCCAATGAAGTGTCGTCAGTAGTCAGGGGCTGCGTAGGCGCCTCACTGAGAACCGGACCACCTGCAGTTGGCTTTGGCGTGGTGTCGGTAGAAGCCGTGGACCTCGTATGCCGTCCTTATCTTTGCGTCTTTTACTCAAAACTGGAGTCGGAGTATCCGACGACATAATGTAATTAAATTTTTTGACAAAATAATGTTGGGCGAACTCTGCCCGACGCTTAATGGTGTGTCTGTTGAATGTAGCACAAAAACGACAGGCCGAGACGTCGTGGTCTGGGCCTAAGCAAGGAATGCAGAGGGAATGAAAATCCTTATGCGGTATTTGCTTCCCACATGAAATACAATTATTAACTTTGTCTGACATCGGTCTGAGGCAAGAAAAGTTTCCCCAATGGGGTACTTAGCTTTCAAGAAGACTTCGGTTGCAAAATATTCGTAATCTCAGGAGCTGGCCGACTGGCACTTGCGAACTGCTTCTGCTTCGGGCACCGCATGGCAAGAAAGACTTAAGAAAATGGCGTCGGCTGGTTCTTTTATACCCCTGTCGCACTGACGTCAGGGAAGAAGCGACGACAACCGATGCCGGACCTAGACTTTGGAATTCGGCCGACCGAGGACCCGCCTGACGGCAGGAAAACCCATCTGTTATGACTGTTATGACTGCAGCTGTATGCACGATGAACATCAAGATAAATGCAATATAAATCGTATCAATATAGTTATGATTTCTAGTTTATGACCCTGTTTGTCTATGGAAACTTCTTTTTGAATTTATGTTCAAGCAGTTGTATATTTGTTATATATTATCTTGTTTGTTTCTGAATATTCTAACCCCCTGTGTATGCTGCATCAATTGTAAAACTCTGATTTTACTCCTTTTATATTTTATATGCTCTTTGTACAAAATAGCTATGTTTGTATAATTTATTTTTATTATTTTTTATAATTGTTTACTATGTATCTGGAGCTTTTCTCCCCCAGCCTCCGCTGAAAACGGTCACCTTGTGTCCAGTCGGACTAATGTGGTAAACAAATGGAAAATAAATAAAAAATAAAATATGCTAAGAAAATCAATCAATATACCAAGAAAAATCCAAAACTTAAGAAAAAAAAACACAGACGGAAGGAAAATGTTTCCTTGATGCTGTCATGAAAATCCCACTCACTTATTCAGATGTTATGGGCAAACATATATATATATATATATATATATATATATATATATATATATATATATATATATATATATATATATATATATATATATATATATATATATATATATATATATATATCTTATAACATACATAATATATTTGGCAAAACAACGTACCCAACACACTAGTCATAGGTGACTCTATAGTCAGGCACACTGATGTCCCACTTACCAGGCTAAACAAGGAGAAGGTTACTGTCAGCTGGCTGTCGGGTGCCAGGATCTGCCACATAACCCATGCACTCAGGTCACTCCACAACCAAGTACAAATATGACTCTGTCATTGTCCATGTTGGTGTGAATGACCTGAAACATGCCTCCCTGGACTACATGAAAAGAGACATGGAAGAGTTCTCCGATCTTGTAGCCCAGGGAGGTATGACCCTAGCCTTGAGTAGCATTCTGCCATCGCCCAGAATGATACCGCAGTACAAGGACAAAATGATTGACTTCAACAACTGGCTAAGCTTCTTGTGTCATTCTAAGCAGATCCAGTATCTGTCTGCCTGGGATGACATGGTCAACAGACCATGATGTTTTGCCAGAGATGGCCTGTACCTGTCACCCATGGGATTCCTGATACTGGCTAAGGCTCTTGCCGCCCCTATAGTGCCTTTTTTAGACAAGGTTCAAATGTAACAGGAACAGGCAAGCAAAAACTGAGGGTAATGCTACTCAATGCTAGAAGTCTAAATCTCAAAATGCACTCACTCAAGGCACTCTTTAAAATGGAGAACATTGATAACTGTGCAGTGACTGAGACCTGGTTCAAGGCTCCAAACAGCACCCCTGCACTACCAGGCTATAACTCATACCACACTTTTCGACCACGTAACCTGGACCAGAACACCAAAGGCAGAGGTGTGCCCATATTCATTAAAGATATCCACACCTCCAGGCTAGTTGCTCAGCATAATGCATCCGAGGTTATCCAAGTGCAACTAAATCTGGGCAAAACTGCAATCCAAATTGTAGCGTGCTACAGATCCCCCATCATGCCTCAGGATTCCCACTCCTCTTTTCTTGATATACTGGAAAATATTAGGGTTCAAACACCTTAATAATGGGCGATTTCAACTACCCCACCATTAACTGGGAAAACTACTCATGTACCAACTCCTTCGCTTAACGCTTTCTGGAATTTATAAATTCCACTGCCCTGGATCAACTTATCCACACCCCCACCAAGGGCAACAATATCCTAGACCTAGTCATTATCAATATGAGTGACCGGTGTTCCACACCCAAAGTCAACTCCTTATTGGTTAGATCCGTCCATAAGCTAATCACCCTAGATATCCACATCCTGCCCACACCCCACATTACGGAAACCATGGTAAAAATTTTCTCCATAGCAAACTTCATGCTTCTTATGACAGAAGTGATGAACTTCATGACACCCATGCAGATCGCCAATACAGTTATGACTGCTGAATCCTACACAAATGCACTCTATAAGCACTTACATGAGTGCATGGATTGTGCTATCCCAAACAGAACCAAGAAGCTATCCTCCAAAAAAAGGAAGCCAATCTGGTGGTCCCCTGCCATAAACAAACTGTACAACAGAAGGAAGAAACTGTTGCAAAAGAGAGTGAAATCCCATGAGTGGTGGAGTTCCCTGGTCAGCCTCAGTAAGACGCTGAGATCCCTTATAAGAGCATCCAAAGCTAGCTATGAAAATAAAATCGCCACTGATTCTAAGGACAGCCACAAAGCATTCTATAGCTATGTCAAGAATCTCAATGGCAACACCCAGATCTGCTCTCTGTTACAGCACAACTGCATGAAAATTATAGAAACAACTGATATTGCCAACATTCTGGCAGATAGGTTCAGTGCTAACTTTATCACCCTCTCACACCCTAAAGGGCCCATATCTATAAAGGAAGAATGCAGAGCCCCTGTAATCACAGCTGCACAGGTAAAAGCTGCACTCTCTAAAGCCAAAAACACAGCATCCATGAGACTGGACAACATCCCAGGCTGCATTTTACAGTGGTGGCTCCCTACCTAAGCACCATAGGTTGGCACTAGGTTATTGGCCATAGGGCCTATGCAAGCCTAGCCATAACAATTCCCTGGATATTTCTTCCCACAATATTTACTTCTCCAGGCCCCTGTCTAGCAGGGCGACTGACATGATCCCCGGGGTGAATTTCCTGTCTCCCATCCAATCATCAAGGTTCCTTTTGAAGAGGGCCAATGAGGCGCTCTGCTTGATATGTATGGGTAGTCTATTCCAGAGTATGGAGAGTCTCTGGGTCAGGAACCTATCCCTCCAGCATGTTTTGTTCATTGTGATGACAAGGTTTAGATCCCTGGAGCATGCGGCTCTGAGGGATTGGGATTTCTTTAAGTGGAGCATGTCCAACAGCTCAGGGTTTGACATGGCCTTGTATGTTAAGCAGAGATCGCCTCTGTTCAGTCATAGCCTCACATCAGGCTTTGTGCCCACTGAATGGTGCAGAGCAACAGTTATCCCACTCCACAAAGGGGGAGCCACCACTGATCCCAGGAACTATCATCCTATTAGCCTGATGAGGTTGGTCTGTAAGGCCATGGAACGTATAGGTTCATAGGTAGGTACTAGGCCTTCGGCCCTGGGGCCTATACAAGCCCAGCCAAAAAGGTACCCTTGCTTTTACCACCCAAGAAAATTATTTTCCTGTGCCACTGTCGAGCAGAGCCACAGAGGTGATCCCCGGGTGAATTTCCTATTTCCCATCCAATCATCAAGATTTTTCTTGAAGAGTGCTAATGAAGAGCTTTGTTTGATGTAGATAGGTAGTTTATTCCAGAGTATGGGAAGTCTCTGGGACAGGAATCTATCCCTCCGGCATATTCTGCTTATTGTGGTGACAAGGTTTAGGTCCCTAGAGTGTGTAGCTCAGAGGAATTGGGATTTCTTTAAGTGGAGCATGTCCAAAAGCTCTGGGTTTGACATAGCTTTGTATGTTAGGCAGAGATCACCTCTGAGTAGGTGATATGCGATGGAGTAAAGCTGGAGTTTTTTGAGACCGTCTGCATAGGGCATCTGTTTGAGGCCGGTAATCCTCTTTGAGGTATTTCTGTGGCCTTTCCAGTTGTTGTAGATGTCTTGTGAGGTACATACCAAAAGGGGCATTGTACTCTATAATGGCTCTAACGAGTGATGAGTAGAGGGGAACAATGACCTCTTTTTTTCTCGATGAGAAACCTTTTGTGATGAGGTGTGCCACATAGAAGGATTTCCTGACTACTGTGGCAATGTGATTATCAAAGGAGAGAATACTGTCCACCTGTGTCCCAAGGTCTCTTATCACGCTTTTGGTGTTAAGTATACTACCACTTATGTTGTAGTTCATGGGCACAGAGTTTCTACCAAAGGGGGTGACAATGCACTTTTTGGCATTGAGCTTGAGGCCATGGCTTACCAGGCATCTGTCTCAGTGAGGCCCTTTTGTAGGATGTCCACATCATTAGGAGTTTCGATTATGGCTCCTAGTTTGCAGTTATCTGTGAACTTCGTTAGCCAAAGACCTTCTGTGTTAGCCTGTACTTCAGAGAAGTAGATACCAAACAGGAGAGGACCCAGGACTGAACCCTGTGGTACTCCACTTGTCACTGGTCTGAAGTTGGATTTGGAGTCTGCTACTTTCACAGTGTGGGTTCTGTCAGTGAGCCAGTTGCCAACCCATCTTGTGACATAGGGATTTATACC
This sequence comes from Protopterus annectens, assembly GCF_019279795.1. Classification (NCBI taxonomy): domain Eukaryota; kingdom Metazoa; phylum Chordata; order Ceratodontiformes; family Protopteridae; genus Protopterus; species Protopterus annectens. The sequence continues at coordinate 1,269,884,139 of NC_056732.1, read as the reverse complement.
TAGTTTAGTGAGTTTATCTATAATTCCAGAGTGGGGGATGGTGTTGAAAGCCTTGGCAAGATCTATATAGGCTGTGTGAACCACCTTACCCTTGTCTATGGCTTTGGTGACTGCTTCAAAGAAGTCTATCAGGTTTAGGAAACATGATCTGCCTTTTACAAACCTGAACTGGGTGGAGTCCAGAGTTTAGAGATTACCAATGTCTTTGTTTATAAGTTCCATGATGATACGTTCCATGGCCTTGCAGACCAGGCTCGTCGGATTAATGGGGCGGTAGTTCCCGGGGTCTATGGTGGCTCCTCCCTTGTGGAGTGGGATAACCATAGCTGTGCAACAATCAGCAGGCACAAAGCCTGAGGTGAGGCTATGACTGAAAAAAAAAATAAACAGCCTCTGCAAGGCTCGAACCCAGGACCCTGCACACCATAGCCAAAGTGATTTACCACGAAGCCCTGTCAGATATCATCATGGAACTCATAAACAAAGACATTGGTAACTTCCAAACTCTGGATCCTACCCAGTCCAGGTTTGTGAAAGGCAGATCATGCATCCTGAACCTAATCAACTTCTCTGAGGCAGTCGATGAGGCTAAGGTGGTTCACACAGCCTAGCTTGACCTCGCCAAGGCTTTTTACACCACCCCCCCATTCTGGAATTATAGCTAAACTCACTAAACCAGGTATAAAACCCTACGCCACAAGATGGGTTGCCAACTGAATCACTGACAGAACCCACACTGTAAAAGTTGCAGACTCCAAATCTGACATCAAACCAGTGACAAGTACAGTACCACAGGGTTCAGTCGTGAGACCTCTCCTGTTTGGGATCTACTTCTCTGAAGTACAGGCTAACACAGAAGGCCTCTGGCTAATGAAGTTTGCAGATGACTGCAAACTAGGAGCCATAGTCGAGTCCCCAAATGATGTGGACATCCTACAGAAGGGCCTCACTGAGACAAATGCCTGGTGTTAGAGCCATGGCCTCAAGCTCGATGCCAAAAAGTGCATTGTCATCCCCTTTGGTAAAAACTCCGTACCTGTGAGCTACCACATAGGTGGTAGTCTACTTAACACCGAATGTGTGAGGAGACCTTGGGACCCAGGTGGACTGTAGTCTCTCCTTTGATAATCACATCACCACAGTAGTCAGGAAGTCCTTCTATGTGGCACACCTCATCAGAAAAAGGTTCTCATCCAGGAAAAAAAGAGATCATTGTTCACCTTTCTTGACAGTCATTAGACCCATTATAGAGTACAACGCCTTTTTTGGAATGTACATCACAAGATATTTGCAGCAGCTAGAAAAGCCGCAGAAGTACCTCACAAAGAGGATTACTGGCCTCAAACAGATGCCCTACACTGACCATCTAAAAAAACTCCAGCTTTACTCCGTAGCATATCGCCTACTCCTAGGTGATTTCTGCCTAACATATAAAGCTATGTCAAACCCCAGAGCTGTTGGACATGCTACACCTAAAGAAATCCCAATCCCTCTGAGCTACACGCTCTAGGGACCTAAACCTTGTCACCACAATAAACAGGACATGCTGAAGAGATAGATTCCTGTCCCAGAGACTTCTCATACCTTGGAACAAGCAACCCATCTATGTCAAGCAAAGTTCCTCATTAGCACTTTTCAAGAAAAATCTTTGAGTGGATGGGAGATAGGAAAATATACCCCAGGAATCACTTATGTGGCTCTGCTCGACAGTGGCACAGGAAAATAACTTTCTTGGGTGGCATAAGCCAGGGAAACTTGTTGGCTAGACTTACTTAGGCCCTTAGGCCGATAGCCTAGTACCGACCTATGAACCTATTATTAGACTAAATACAATATTATGTAGCATTGAAATGTGCTGACATTATAAGGGTGACAGTTCATTATTTACCCATAAAGCAAATGTCATAGTGGAAAAGTTCAAATAGTGGATAAAGAGGAGGAGGGGAAGAGACGAAAGAGTGAGAAAAAGTATTTGCTAGAAGTAATAATTAGGGTAGATATGGGTGGCAGGAGAAAAAATGAGTAAAAGCAACATTACAAGTAAGAGAAACGAAACCAAGGAAAAGAAGAAATAACATGGACAACAAGATTTACTGTGTGTGTGTGTGTGTGTGTGTGTGTGTGTGTGTGTGTGTGTGTGTGTGTGTGTGTGTGTGTGTGGTGTAAAAGAACTGTAAAGCAAATCTGCACTGATACCTGCTTGCTGCCCTGCTGAGGGGGACACTTGTGCAAGTGCAGTGGACTGGCTCCAGTAGGAAGGGATGGCAGCATAACTGTCAACATTACAGAACAAGAAATCTGGACAAGGCCATAAATAATAGGGGACAAAGGCCCACAAATGGGACAATTTATAAATATTGTTCTTACAAACTTAGAAAGCTGATAAACAGGTTTTGCATTAGAGTGAATTTTCTTAAGGATATGAAGTCTGAAAATCAAATGCCTGTCAACTTTCTGACTTCAGCGTTCAATGATTTGCCAGTGATTTGACAGAAAACTGCAATTTTATGAAAAACAGACAAAAAACCTGGACTTTCTGCAAAAATCTGTACTGTTGAGAGATATGGATGGGAGTCTTGAACCAACACACATCAATCATTTTCATTTGTTTGCCAAAGCCATTACAGCAGTGTTTTGCAGAGAGGTGGGAAAAGCCTTAAATTTGACTGGTATGTTGTGTGGGTGCGGGTAGCTGTGTTTGTGGAAGGTGGAGGTGTGCCTTTGTAAGTGTGGTGCGAATGTTATGGATTATGAAATGGAGAGATTAGGTTCATAGGTTCATACTAGGCTATCTGCCCTAGGGCATTTATAAGCCTAGCCAGAGTGTGTTTGGCTTTCGCCACCCATTTTAAATTAATTTTGCTATGCCCTTTTTCGAGGTTAGTATACTGTGCTTCTGTCTAACAGTGACACAGAAGTGATACCCGGGGTAAACCTACGATCTCCCATCCACTCATCAAGATTCCTCTTGAAGAGAGTCAATGAGGGACTCTGCCTAACCTGGACTGGGGTTTTATTCCAGAGTGAACGGAGCCTCTGGGTTATGAATTTGTCCCTCCAGCATGTCCTACTTATTTCAGTGCTGAGGTTCAAGTCTCTCGAGCGCGTAGCTCGATAGGATTTGTATTTTCTGAGGTGCAGCATGTCCATTAATTCCGGGTTGGACATGGCTTTATACGTCAGGTACAGATCGCCTCTGAGCAGGCGGTATGCCACTGAGTAGAGCTGGAGTTTCTTTAACCGGGCAGCATATGGCATCTGTTTGAGCCCTTTGATCCTCTTGGTGAGGTACGTTTGGGGTCTTTCCAGTTGCTGCAGGTGTCTGGTAAGGTACATCCCAAAAGGGGCATTGTACTCAATTATGGGCCTGATGAGGGATGAGTAAAGAGGCACAATGACCTCCCCTGATCTAGATGTGAATCCCTTCATGATTAGGTGGGCTATATAAAATGTTTTTCTAACCACTTTGGCCACGTGGTTGTCAAATGAGAGATTGCTATCAACTTGGGTCCCCAGGTCCCTAATTACTTCTTCTGTACTTAATGGATTACCACCTATGTGGTAATTTGTGGGCACTTTGTTTTTGCCAAAGGGATGACTATACACTTTTGGTGTTTAGCTTGAGGCCATGGCTCTGGCACCAGTTGTCTGTTTCTATGAGGCCCTTTTGGAGGATGCTTGTGTCAGCTGGAGAGTCGATTATGGCACCCAGTTTGCAATCATCTGCGAACTTGGTCAGCCACAGTCCTTCCGTGTTGGCCTGTACCTCCGAGAAATATATACCGAACAAGAGAGGTCCCAGGACTGAGCCTCGTGGGATGCCACTTGTAACTGGTTTGGAGTCTGACATGGCTCCAGCAATTCTAACCATGTGGGTTCTGTCCTTGAGCCAGTTTGCAACCCATCTAGTGACATAGGGGTTTATATTTAAGCTGGTGAGCTTATCTATAATGCCCAAGTGGGGTATTGTATCGAAGGCTTTTGCGAGGTCCAGGTAGGCTGTGTGGACCACCTTCCCCTCGTCAATGGCCTTGGTGATTGTTTCAAAAAAATCAACCAGGTTTAAGAGGCAGGATCTGCCCTTAACAAAGCCGAACTGGGTAGGATCCAGTGTCTGTAGGTCCCCAATATCTTTATTTATGAGGTCCATGATGATCCTTTCCATAGCTTTGCAGACAAAGCTAGTCAGGCTTATGGGGCGATAGTTTCCAGGATCCGTTGAGGCACCACCTTTGTGGAAAGGGCCACTGTTACTGTACGCCACTCTTTGGGTACATATCCTGTAGTAAGGCTGAGACTGAACAGTAGTTTTATGTTTGGGTTTAGCTCTTCTTGGAGTTCATGTAGGACGCAGCCCGGGACACCGTCTGGTCCCATTGATACTGTGTTGTTTGCTTTGGAGAGGGCAGCTCTTACCTGAGCATCTGAGATGTCAGGGGGGCAGCACTCTGCTGGGATAGATATTTGCCCTTTTGGTGGGGAGGAGGGGGGAGTTTGTGCTGAACCTGTCAGCTAGGATGTTAGCAATGTCTGTGGGTTCGGTGTATTTTTTGTCATTTTGGACTAATTCTGAGCATATCTGGGAATTCCCACCCAGGTTCCTAACATAACTAAAGAAACCCTTGTAATTATCCTTAGTGTCCTGTGCAATTTTTCTCTCAAAGCTGGCCTTAGACGATTTTATGAGTGCCCGTAGTTTTTTGCTAATACTGATCAGAGATGCCTTCCCTTTTTGGGATTTTGCTCTATCATGTAGTAGCTTCCTCCTTCTATTGTATAGTTTGTTTATGGCTGGGGTCCACCAGATAGGATGTCTGCCTTTGAAGGATTGGGTCTTGGTTTTATTTGGGATTGCATGATCCATGCATTCCTGAAGGTGTTCATAAAATGCGTTTATAAAGGATTCTGCGGTCTGGGCCATATTTTCCACAGGCCCGGGGGCTTTGAAGGATTCCACCTCGGTTTTGAGGAGTGTGAAATTTGCTTTAGAGAAGTTTTTCACTGTGGTTTTCAGGGCAGGGGGTGGAGTCAGGATGTGAATATCCAGTGAGATTAGTTTATGGTCTGATCTTACCAGTGAGGGATACACTTCTGGTCTGGAGCATAGAGTCCCCATGTTGGTGATGATCAGGTCCAGTATGTTTTCCCCTCTTGTGGGAGTGGTAACATGTTGTTCCATAGCATTTGAGTTTATAAATTCTAGGAATCTTTGGGCTAGGGTGTTGGAGCTAGAATAATGCTCCCAGTCTATGTTTGGGTAGTTGAAGTCACCCAATATAATAGTGTTTGGAGAGACCTTCATATTTTCCAGTGTTCTCAGGAAGGCAGAGTGGGGTTCCTGGGTTTGGGAGGGTGGTCTGTAGCAGGTTATAAACTGGAAGGCAGTTTTACCCACTGTTAGTTGCACATGGATAGTCTCTGATGCTTCGTGCTGTGTCACCAACCTGGAGGTGTGGGTATCCTTGACGAATATTGATACTCCCCCTCATTTTGTGGTTCGGTCCAAGTTTTGGGGCCGAAAAGCATGGTATGAGGTATAACCTGGTAGTGCTGGGGTGCTCTCGGGAGCCTTGAACCAGGTTTCTGTTACTGCACAGATATCAATGTTCTCCATGCTAAGGAGAGTTTTGAGTGCGTGCATCTTGAGGTTTAGACTTCTGGCGTTGAGTATCATTACTCTTAGTTTCTTATCCCTTGTGATACCTATGGAGGTGGGTTTGTCTTTTGAGCCTTGCTTAAAAAAGGCACTATGGGGGTAGCAAGAGCCTTTGCCAATATCCGAAAGCCCAGGGGTGACAGGTGCAAGCCGTCACTAGTGAAGCATCATGGCCATACCTCTCAACCTCTTTGCCCTTATGAGCTCAGAAAGTAGCTAGAATAACAGGTTTTGCATTGCCATGAATTTTCTGAATGGTATGAAGTCTGAAATTCAAATGTCTGTCATTATTGTCTGATTTAAATCTTCAATAATTTGCTAGAAAACCACAATTTTATGAAAAATGGACCAAAATATGAGGCAAAAATCTTGACATTCTGCTAAAATCTGTACAGTTGAGAGGTATGATTGTGGCTTGTTGAGCATGTCATCCCAGGCTGACAGGCATTGGATCCCCTTTGAATGACACCAATACTTAAGCCAATTGTTGAAATTGATCATCTTGTCTTCATATTGTGGCATCATTCTTGGTGAGGGTAAGATGCTACTCAAGGTCATACCAGCCTGGGCTACATGCTCAGAGAGCTCCTCTATGTCTCTTTTCATGTAGTCCAGGGAGGTACGTCTCAGGTCATTCACAGCAGCATGGACAATGACAGAGTCATATTTGTACTTGCCTTGGAGTGACCCGAGTGCTTTTGTTATGTGGCGGATCCTAGCGCCCGACAGGCAGCTCACCGTGACCTTCTCCTTGTTCAGCCTGGTGAGCGGGAAGTCAGTGTGCCTGACGATAGAGTCACCTATTACAAGTGTATCAGGTGTGTTGTTTAGCCTTAAGGGCTGTGACTGTTCGGCACACTGGCATTATGAGCTATGTGTTGCACGTGTTTTGTTTTGGGGTAGCGGTTACTTGGGTGTCTGCTTTGGAGGTCTCTACTGCTCAGGCAGATTTTTATTTAGAGCCTCTGAGTATGTTTTTGTGTGTTTATGTGTTTGGTTTGCTGTCATGGTAGGTCTATGTGAGACCGGAATTGTAGTGAGTGTGGTTTCCTTCTCCTCCTGACTGGTTTCGCCAGTACTGAGTTGAGAGAGCTTAGCCTCCAGTATGGCTATATGGTTGCATCTCTCACATGTGTTGGAATTTGTTGGGAGGAGGAGAGGGTTGTCTGTGTACATGAGGCAGTTGTAACATTGCCTCAAGATTCCCAGATTCACCAGCTGGACCGGAGAGGAGATTGACAACTAACCTTTGGACATGCTAGAATAGTATTGGGAATTCCTATATAATTGAAAAAAAAAAAGGGCCAATGGGGAACGAGGTACTCAAGGGGAGCTTGTGAGGGTGTAGTGCTTTTAATATTTTAGTGCTGACTTATATAATTGCTTTAGTGAGCAAGTGCCAGGTAACTTAAATGCAATGTGTTACATGTAACTTAAATGCAAAAATGACAAACAGTAACTTTCTTTCAAGTGAAACAAGGAAATAAGTACAGTAAGCAATGCAGATATCACTAAGGATCCACAGAAGCGCTGAAAAGCCGCGTTTTAGGTGGAATTAGCGTTTCAGGGAAATAACAAGGAAACAAACAACAAGCATTACAAATAAAGCTAGATTCAGTAGGCCTGGATCTAGTCTCTGCTACAGCAAACAAGGTGTACCAATTTCAGTAAGAAACAGTGCAAATATGCAGGCACTACAAGCCTTTAACCAGAAATTCCCAGCTCAGAAAAGCAGAGTCCAGCCTCTCCTCCCACAAGAGTGCAGACCACGAACCTTCTTAATGTAAAATAACTGGCCTGAAGCCGAAGTGCTTAAACCAGAACTAATACACTTTTAGAATAACAGACACTGAGCCCTCAATCAGCAGTTCACAACTTAGAAGGATGTAAGCTACCTGTCTTGCCACCACAGTGCAGGCCACAAACCTTCCTAATGTAAAACAACTGGTCTGAAGCCCAAGTGCTTAATCCAAAAGACTTAGAATGATAGCTACACTTTAATCAAGTTACGACCAAGCAGTAATAAATATAATTGAATACTTTAAAGAATGCCTGGATTAGTGCTCAAGTTATACAAACAAAGCTAGATCCAGCAGGCCTGGATCTAGTCTATGCTACAGCAAACAAGGTGTACCAATTTCAGTACATAGCAGTTCAAATATGCAGGCACTATATGCCTTTAACCAGAAATTCCCAGCTCAGGAGTCCAGCCTCTCCTCCCACAAGAGTGCAGACCACAAACCCTTTTAATGTAAAATAACTGGCCTGAAGCCCAAGTGCTTAAACCAGAATTAATACACTTTTAGAATAACAGACACTGAGCTCTCAATCAGCAGTTCCCAACTTAGAAGGATGTAAGCTACCTGTCCTGCCACCACAGTGCAGACCATAAACCTTCCTAATGTAAAACAACTGGTCTGAAGCCCAAGTGCTTAAACTAAAAGGCTTAGAATGAGTTACACCAAGCAGTAATAAATACAATTGAGTACTTTAAGATGACGCAAAAGCAAAATAAATTAGGAAGAAACACAAATACAGTAAAAGCAGATAAAAAAAAATAAAAATTGAGGGAGCAAATGAGATGGGCCCAGGAGTTACAGGATAGAAACAAGTGCAAATGCAGGCCTTCAAATCAGAAAGTTGAGAGAGATGGAAGACCGCCCAAATGGCCAATAACTACAAATTCTGGGCCAGAACCACTCCTTATGTGGTAGACAGGTTACCTAGTGCTTATCACTCCCACTGATAAGCTAGAAGGCTTCCCTCCAACACAGAAAGGCTTGGGGGCTCAGAAGCTTACAAATAGTCCTGGATACAGCAAATCTGTATCTGGAACACTAATTACAGGAAAGGTAGGAAACAGGCTTAAGAGTAAAATTGTGCTCAGTGAAGACCATAGCAATTTTATCACTGCTTGATTCAGACATATACATTCCCCTGTGTTTGTCAGTACTATGTTTGAGTGCATTGTTTTGGAGTGGTTTCACTGCTACAGCTGCTGCTACTCTTTCAGTACAAGTATCTGCTTTTGAAGTTTTCTCCAGGACTCTGTTGCTGAGAGGATGAGAGACATGCTACAGGTATACAACTAAGACAAACTAGATAAAGCAATAGTAAGAAAAAGTACTAGGTCACATCAGAGGCTTAGGAGGTCATTGTTAAGAAACTAAGAACTGTTGTAAAATTTATCATTAAATACCATAAGTTCAGGTTATACTATAAGAGAATAACTATGTAAAGATAACCATGTTAGCAGCCAAAATGCATTATAAGTTGAATTTTTTACTGTGCACATTTTAAAAGGATTAGCTGGCCTAAACTCTGGACTGATGCGTTTGCTTTTTTTTTTTTTTTATTCCTGGGAAATGCTATTCAGAAGTGAAGAGGTACAGAGACATACAAGGGAACAGATTTAGTGGCACACCAGGCTGTGATTTTTTTTTATGCCTTTTGTAATGCAAAGCTGACTAAATAGCGTGAGACTGTAGCCCACTGAAGGAGGGGAGATGGGAGGAGTAACCTGGCCAGGAATTGAAACTTGCAAAACTGCTCCTTGTGAAAAGTCTTTTTTATCTCAGTAATTTGTTGACACTTTTGCAAGTTTCTTTCAGAGAATGTGTAAGTACATCAGTAGGAACAACATTTGTAAAACTCAGTGCATACCAGTCAATGACACATGAGCTGCAGACTCTCAAACTTGGCAATTTTTTTCAGGTGTTCCATTCTAAGTGAATGAAAGTCTAGTCCGACAACAAATGGTAGGGCTATTTGTTCTCAGTCTGTGCATTATGGGACAGATTTAGCTTTCCAAAGGAATCACGATGTCTGCCCCCATGAGGGCAGACAAGAGTAAAAACAAAATAAAATTAGGAATGAGTACTTATTTTGCTGCAGTCAGCTTTCAGAGGTGTAGTAAATCATGGCAAGATAAAAAATATATGTTTTCTTCATCATTTGCCCGTAGTGGTCCTTTAAAGGGCTTTAGGGAGTCTAGTTGGGTAATGGTAGAGGGGAGGGAATTCCACAGTTTGGCTATGTTGTAGGAATATAGGCATTGCCCTGCTCTCTTGTTGTGTTTTATTATGCTTAGAAGGGTTTTCTCTGAAGAGCGGAGTGATCGAGTAGGGGTATATGTGTGTAAGATGGACTGGAGAGTGGGGCGGTTATTAGGTTGGAAAACTAATGTATGGGCCATAAGTAATTAGGTAAGCTGGAGATAGTGGTGATATTCTAGCCAGGACAGGTTTGAGAGAGCAGTACAGTGGTATGAGCAGTTTGGCAAGTTAGATGGAAATTTTGCTATTTTATAGTAGCGTTTAATATGGTGAATCACCACCTACTCCTAGACACACTCAAATCATTCAGTCTAAACAACCTAGTAATCAGCTGGTTCCACTCTTACTTGCAGGGCAGACAACAAGCAGTATTATGGAAAGACAGTCTATCCCCCCCTTCTACCAATCACCCTTGGTGTCCCCCCAGGGATCCATATTAGGCCCCCTCCTTTTCTCCATATTCATCAATGACCTACCCAAAGTCATCCCAGAAGCAACCTGTATTCAGTATGCAGATGACTCTACCCTCATCTGTTCTGCCCCCACCCCCTCAGAACTACAATCTCTATCCCAAAGCACCTTCACCAAAGTAGAGGTCTGGTTTAATAATTGCCGTCTCCTACTGAAACCCAACAACGCCAAACTACTACTTTTCTCCCCTACCCGTAAATTCACATCACCAAATATAACAATCTCATCCAACAATGGCACCATAATCTCTCCAGAACTATCCACAAAATGTCTTGGTGTAACAAAAGATAACCTTACATTTGGCACTCATACAGACAAAACCATTAAAACAGTTAACAACAAACTAGGCTCCTTGTATAGGATTAAACCATTCCTAACCCCACCTGCCAGAACAGCCATAGCTAGAACACATCTTCTCTCAACCCTTCTCTATGCCTCACCCATTTTCCTAAACCTATGGAAAGCTAACCTAAACAAATTAGCTAGCTGCTATAACAACATAGCTAGATTCGCCACAGGCACAGCCTACAGAACCCATCACTGTCAAAACCTTCAAACATTAGACTGGCTAGAGCTACCCGATCAACTCCAGTACAACCAACACATAGTTATTCATAAAATCCTCTACCAACCTAACAGTACACACATTCTGACAAATATTATCACCCCCTGCTGCAACCTACCATCCCTCCGCTCATCCAACAAAATGCAAGTTCAATCTGCCAAAGCCAACAACTCAGCTGGAGAATCACTACTCTCCAACTCAGCTGGAAAAAAATGGAATGCGCTTCCCCCAGATCTTACCACAATAACCTCCTTACCCCAATTCAAAACATCCTTAAAGAATCATCTAAACAAGCATTGGCTATGTCCATGCCTAGACCCAGACTAACCCAAGATGCATACAACTCTAGTAGATAAATTATGCAATAACCAACTTCCCTATCCTATAGGAATAAACTTTCTAAACCTAACCCATCCAGATTATATATACTTCTCAATAACCTTTAGAACAACACTAACTAAACCTAATCTAACTTGCTATACTTACCATTATAATGCCCTATCCTAACCATTCTAATGTCTTGTTTTAGCTCTTCTATAGCATCCCGTTATCCTAGCCTTTCTATGGATATGTTTTTAACCCTTCTACATCTAATTTACAATAACTCCCCTTCTTAACTACCTTTTTCTTCTCCTGGTAGTCACTCATGACATCAATCTAGGTACCATGTCATGTCATTCTATACACTCAAATGCTGTGCAATGATTTCTGTACATATCCAATACTATAATCCTACAATGATCTTAAACTTCAATGTAACCATGTATATAAATGATCACCTTTTAAAATTTTACATTTTTTTCAATGTAACCATGAATATTGATTGTCATCTTTTTGTACATGTGGTGCTTTTCTCCCTGGGCCTCCGCTGAAAATGGACATGTATCCAGTTGGACTCTCCCAGTTAACAAATGTAAAATAAATAAAATAAATTATTACTAAGGGATGCACTCCCTCTCACTCTTAAACAGCAATTTCTTATTATTATTGTAAAGCCTGTTAATGGTATCTGTCCACCAGGCAGGTTTGTTCTTCTTTGAGGAGCTTGTGTTGGTTCTATCAGGTATGGCAGAGTAAATGCAGGTATATTGGTGTTCATATACAGCATTGGTGTGGAGCTAGTTGCCAGGTCCATCTGAGGGAGGAGGTGCAGTGAAGCTATTTATACCATCCCTTAAAAGGTTATAATCTGCTTCAAACTTTTTTAATTGAGTTGCTGCTAGAGGGGGTCGGGTGTAATACTTACTTCAATGGAGACCCATTGTGCTCAGATCTCACCAGGGATGACCTCACAGTGGGGGTGCTGCAGTGGTCCTCCATACTGAAAAGCACCAGATCCAGGATATTGGCACCCCTGGTGGGGCTATCAACTAGCTAGCCCAGAGCATTGGAGTTAAAGTTTTGGACCCTTTTGGCAAGTGAGTTTGACCACGAGCAAGTTACCCAGTCAATGGACAGGTAGTTTAAGTCACCCAAAACAATCATGTGCGGATGTATTTTGAGAGACTCAAGTAGAGCCAAATAGGCAGAGTGACTTGAACAGGTGTCCTACCACCAGTTAATTGCACCTAAAGTGTCTCCAGGGAATCATGCTGTTTAACCAATTTCGAGGTGTATTTATCTTTAATGAATATTGATACACCACCTCCTTTAGTTTTCACACCTTCAGTTTGGGGTCTGAACGTGTGAAAGGAGGTTTGTCTGTCCAATATTTCCCCTTTTCTTTGAGGCTTTGTTACTCCATTACTTTTTTCTTTGTCTAGATGTTTCATCATGCTATGAGGACTAAGATCTATGTTTATGGCCTGTGTAGTCATTCTGGAAATCAAATAAATCCACCAAGCATGAAACAAAAAAAAAAAAAAAAAATGGCCATCAACATGCTGTGAAGTTATCGCTAATATTCTAAGTAGTGTGAAGATGTGTTGCTTGCAGATTCTCCTACAAGGCATCTGCCTCCAAACAGATTTCACACAGTTTGGCAGCAAGTTAGAAGGTGTGTAATGCCAAGTGAAGTCCACCTCGTCACCTCACAGTAGAAATAAAAAAATGTGTGCGTCTGTATGTGTGTGTATGTACATGTGTATATATTTATTTTACACACCTGTCTGTGTGTGTGTGTCCTGTGGTAGAGTGTTTTCCTCAAGACTTGTGTTCTGGCAGCCGACGAAGAGTGCCACCAAGCGGCACAGTGTCATTTAGTTGCACTTTCTATTTAACTCCAAACTATCTGTACCCAGCCAAAATATGTTTCACTTCAAAATAGAAAAGGAAAGGTTAAGAAAAGAGGTTCTGGAGTAAGTGTGCTGAGAACAGCGGAGGATAAGTGAAGTTAAGGATTTATTCATTAGTCAGTAAATACATGGTGGATGGAAAACATACATATTTCTGTGGGTGGTTGGAAATGGGTTGGTTAGGCTGCATTACACTTGAGTACCAGTGGCAGTCTCCTACTTTGAGACCTTCTGTTTAAAGTAAGTTCTGAAATGGGGCACTGTTACTGATTGTGTACCATTTGGGGGTAATTTTCTCCAGCATTTCTAGGCTAAGACTTAAAAGCTATGGTTGTGGTACTTCATAGTGGCACAGATAGTAAGGACAATGGGGACACAATCTGGCTCTGGCCAACGATTGTAAGTTACTTGTCTACATTTGATTTGCCCTGGAGGATAGATGAAGTTCTTTTTTTTTTTGAATAGCTGGCTGCCTAACAACAGATGCCTTCCTCTTTGCTGTACTGGCAGCCATTTTTTACCCACTATAATGTGAAAAATTATTTCATTCTCAGTTGTTACGCATAGGTAATACTTTTCATTGTGGCTGTGGCAATAATACTTTTCATTAAGCTTGTGGCAATTATTGGCAAGGTATATATCAGTTGTGCCATAACTATGCTTTTCCACCAGTGCTCGACCATCAGATGGGCAAATGCCCCCATCTTGCAAGCCCATATCAGTTTGCTTAGCATTGCATTGTTTTTTTCACTGCTGCTGGTGAAAGCATGAAAATGTCCCAGATCTGTTTTTGGCTGTCCAGCAATGGCTCAAACATACAGAAAAATTTGATGGAGTATGTGTAGGCTATAGACACTAACTGTGTGATAGTAGTATGAACAGTGTTTGCGATCACACTGGGAGTGCATGTGCCTCACTATATACACTAACTGTGTGATAGTAGTATGAACAGTTTTTGGGATCACACTAACTGCGTGATAGTAGTATGAACAGTGTTTGCGATCACACTGGGAGTGCATGTGCCTCACTATATACACTAACTGTGTGATAGTAGTATGAACAGTGTTTGGGATCACACTGGGAGTGAATGTGCCTCATGGCTCAGCTCTTAGGCCATTGCTGTTTATATTGTTGGTGTACTACATCAGCAAATTTCCATAGCCTCCACATCCATGTTGGGCAAAGTGCATCCCTAACCATATTTAGGCTCAACCTTCCCCAATGGACGGGAAATTGGGAATTCACCCTGCTTATGGTCCCACTGTCTCTTATTGTTTGGCCATTGCAGTATTTCTTTGTCTAACTTATTCCCGCAAGTCTGTAAAAACTACATAAATAACTTACATACCACCACCTACTACATACACCAGGGCACATAGGGACACAATTGGTTTCTTTTGCACAGCTAGGCTGATAAAGGGACAGGTGGTCCATATCCCAGTATACACATATGAACATATACAGTACACTTTTAGCAAGGACTGTTACTCATGGGTGGAGACTGGAACATGTTGCAGTCCTGAGGCTGTACTGGGGTGTCTTGGAAGGCAGATAACATGAGAGAGTAAGATAGTGGTTAGTAAAGATTTATAATACCTAGACTACATTTGATAGAAATTATTTTACAGAAGCACATTCATGTAGTTTAAGCCATCTGAAAAATGTTGTTTCAGCCACATATAAAAAAATTTGATAAGTATGCACGGTAAAGATGTACATGTATGAAAGTGACAGGTTCCTGTTTTCCCATTTAACATATAAGAATTTTACAGAATTTGCTATCAATATTATTCAAGGATTATCAGATAAACAGCAAAAAACTTCAGAAGGGATCACTAGCGAGTTGGATAAGGTGGAGTTTAAAAACTTGAGATGTAGACAAGAGGTAACAGGAATTGTTTCGATTGGGGATATAGGTTAAACTATTGCAGGATAGGGTAAGTGCTGAGAAAGAACATAAACAGCTCGTTATACCAAGGTTAGAGGGAGAGCAGGCTCCACAATTAATAATTAATGGGATGGAGATGAGATAAAATGATGATGTATAACTGAACCTTAGCGAACCTTCCAGGAAAAAAGTAGTGCCCCTTTGTAAATGTGGAGGAAAGAAATTGGAAGAAAAAAATCCAAAAGCCTGTAGCAATATTGATTTATAACTCCAATAACTAACATCATAAAAAACACACTTCTGACCCAGCCTCATTTCAGCAGTACAACATTCATTTATTTACATTAATATTTCCAGTTGATGTCAGCAATAAAGCAATGACTTACATGGACCTTTGTTCAGAGTCACACGGCAGGCAAAGGGAGGTGGAAGGAATTGAGGCCTGTACATTTTGGTCACAGAAAGAAGCTCGATAACACTTTGGAATCTTAATCAGCTGTGCTGCCTTGCTAGACATTAGCATTTTTATTTGACATTTTTATTTTGCAGCTGACAGAATGCCAGACATTCTAATAAAACTGATATCTAACTCAATGTGTTTTTTTTTTTTTTTTTTTTTGGAGGGGCAGAAAAAACTATTTGTCAACAGTAATATAACAATGGTGATCGTTCATGTAGAAAAAAAACCTTTGATGGGAGTCATTTTAAATGTTTTGTGTATAGTAATGGTAGGACGTACATCCCTGATTATAATATGCTTAAGGAAATATGAAAGGTCAGGTCAGAAAATAATGGTGCTAGTGTTTTCCAACAAGCTATGTTTGCACACAGGATTTCAGCATGGATCTTCTTACTGTTGTTACCCAAATAAATAAATAAAATAATGATAATAATAAATTAATTACAAAAAAAAAATACTGCTAGCAAGTAGAAACATCTCACCCAGCCTCATTTTGAGAATACCTGCTATCTATGTAGCAATTACCTTGGAATTAGAACTGAATTAGCAGAGTTAATTCATGGCTACTTTTTCGTTCATCTTTATTACATTTATATACCATTAATTAAGAGAGGTGAAGAAGAGAGTACAGGCAGGATGGAGTGGATGGAGAAGAGTGTCAGGAGTGATTTGTGACAGACGAGTACCAGTAAGAGTGAAAGGGAACGTTTACAGGAAGGTAGTGAGACCACCTATGTTATATGGATTGGAGACAGTGGCATTGACAAAAAGGCAGGAGTCAGAGCTGGACGTGGCAGAGTTAAAGATGTTACGATTTGCACTGGGTGTGACGAGGGTGGACAGGATTAGGAATAAGTATATTAGAGGGCCAGCCCAGGTTGGAAGGTTTAGAGACAAAGCCAGAGAGGCAAGATTACGTTGGTATGGACATGTGCTGAGGAGGGATGCAGAGTATATTGGGAAAAAAATGCTACGGATGAAGCTGCCAGGTAACCGGAAAAGAGGAAGGCCTAAGATAAAGTGGTTGGTGTGACAGAGCAGGATGCAGAGGACAGGAAGAAATGGAAACAGATGATCCGCTGTGGCGACCCCTAACAGGAGCAGCCGAAAGAAGAAGATATACCATTAATTAACTGTGTGCATTGGATATGTACCCACCCAGTGATGGACAAAGGATATAATGCATAATGAATTTCTCCAGAGTTACTTATGCTATCTTACTCAGGGTGACCATCTCTCAAACACCTCCTTAATTACAATCCATTCTTTAATATGCCATATTTAACCTTTTTGGTCATCAGTGTCCCTTCATGGGCAAGTCCAGCTTGTGATGGCTTGGTGTGTACAAGCCCATATCATCACTGTAAAATTCAAATTCATCAGGGTCTTCAGTCATGCCAGTAATATTGTCAAACTTTTCCAGTAAGCTACATTACTCTTAAAAGGCCTCTTAGGCCAACAGACTCATAACAACATACGGCCCAATGAACATACAAACTTAGTACATGCATGTATCATAAAAAAGGCATAATGCATTGGCAACCATTAGTGAAATGATTTTAAATTCTAATAGTTTGAGTGTAAAGCAGATGACAAAGTAAGTCGCTATCTCTTTGGAAACTTTTACATTAACATGCTGTCATTAAATGACCTCAAGGGTAAGAACTTGTAAATGAGAGCAATATTGCCCTTTTCAGCACCTCTAATATCCCCAAAATTGACACATTTTTGACTTCAAATGTACTTACATGTACTGGTTGCATATCTACATACGAATGTGTTTCCTTTCTATTAAGTCCTAGTCTACTATGGAGAACTGTCTGCGTATCCGTCTTTCACATTACACTAATTTCTACATACAAGTCATGATGTTTCATGATCTTGCTATTTGTGCCTGCTTTTCATGGACCACTGTATCTTTCAAGAAATGCCGGTAATGGGTACTTCCATGTGATA
Source organism: Protopterus annectens (assembly GCF_019279795.1). NCBI lineage: Eukaryota > Metazoa > Chordata > Ceratodontiformes > Protopteridae > Protopterus > Protopterus annectens. Next base: position 1,269,866,854 of record NC_056732.1, on the reverse strand, counting down.
TAATGTTCATCATACTGTTTAATGGTCTGTGAGTCATGCTTCCAATGTTTTTTCATCACTTTTGCCATATTTTTTATACCTTTACATATGCAGGCTCTCTGCCATCAGTGTTTCACACTCTGGAACAAGACGTGTGACTTTTTTCACTACTGTTTGACAGCAACTCCATATATCTATTTCTGCACATGTTCAATGGACTTTAGAAAGTTACATGTACTTAGTCCTCCATCCTATGATGCTAGTATTAACCTTTCCAATTTTGCTTTAAATTTAACTTTTTTGAGTCATTCCTGCATTAACCCAAGAGTGACATCTGCTGCTTATCTGACTTTTCATTACTTGCAACTGTATTATAGTTTGCCTTATAGTGAGACTCTTCTTTTTTTCTTTTTACAGTCTTTCATTTTTGGTAATCGATTTCATTCAATAACTTCTTGATTTTTTTCATATAAATATGTTCTTCCATTTCCGCTTGACAACAGTATGCTTCTGATCGACAAGTTGTTTAGGCATCTTTAATTTTTTTTTTGTCTATTTTATCTGCCTGAAGTTCAAAGATCCAATTCATTTTCTCTCGATCCATCCTGGCAAAAATACAGATTATGGAAATAATCGTGGGTGACTGTGTGTGTGTGTGTATAGACACACACACGCACATATATATACATATATATATAAATAAATAAACTTAAGCTATATGCTACTCTTAGAACTTCTTCTTAGCATATTCTTGTTAAACCTCTACTTTTTACATCCCAAGCTTAAATTGTTATTCATCCTGATTGCTTAATTATTGTATAACTTGATAATTACTGTAATAATAATTGTGTCCACCTAAGTAATTCTTGTTTTTTTTTCTTTCTTCTCTAATACTGAATGTCATATTGCTATTGTAATTGTCCTATATGTTCTGGAGCTTTTCTCCTCAGGCCTCCACTGAAAAAGGACTTTTGCTCAGTCTGACACTCCCGGTCAACAAATGTAAAATAAATAAAAAATAAAATAAATAAAAATATAGGTATACTGGGTAAGAGGATAGACTGTGTGTGTGTGTCTGTGTGTGTGTGTGTGTGTGTGTGTGTGTGTGTGTGTGTGTGTGTGTGTGTGTGTGTGTGTGTAGGAACAGCTTTTTTTTTTGTTTAAGATGCAGGTTAGAGTTAGGGCAGGGTTAGCATACGTTACTACTGTGGAGTAGGGAGGCTTTGCTGGTTACAATGGATCCAGTAATACAAAAACTCTTGTACATCCATAAACCAAATAGCCCAGCTAATACTAGTACCACAGATGTAAATCCACTCAAGCACATAAATGCACATGGTGGAGGTACATATTTATAACACAGTGCTTACCCACATCTATAGAACAAACTAACTCTCTAAACTAAACAGTGTTCATAGGTGTGTACTAGGCTAACGGCCCTGGAGCCTTTACAAGCCTAGTCCATAGGATTACCCAGGCATCTTGCCACCCAACCTTAGTTCCTAGTGCCTCTGTCGAGTAGAGCCACTGGAGTGATCCTCGGGGTGAATTTTCTATTTCCCATCCACTCATCAAGATTTCTCTTGAAGAGGACCAGTGAGGTGCTCTGCTTGACATGTATGCGAAATCTATTCCATTGCATGGGTAATCTCTGGGCTATGAACCTGTCCCTCCAGCATATTCTGTTGGTTGTGGTAATGAGACTGAGGTCTTTGGAGCGTGTAGTGCGGAGGGATTGGGATTTCTTTAGCTGCAGCATTTCTAACAGAGCTGGGTCAGACACGGCTTTGTAAGTCAACCAAAGATCGTCTCTAAGTAGGCAATATGAGACAGAGAATAGCTGGAGTCTTTTGAGTCTGTTCGTGTAGGACATGTGTTTAATGCCTAGGATCCTCTTCATGAGGTACTTCTGTGACCTCTCCAGCTGTTGCAGATGTCTAGTGAGGTACATGCCAAATGGGGTATTGTACTCTATGATTGGCCTGATGAGGGAAGAGTAGAGAGGATAATGACCTCTTTCCTCCTGGATGCAGAACCCTTAGTAATGACATGTGCCACATAGAAGGACTTTCTGACCACAGTGGCAATGTGGTGGTCAAAAGAGAGGTTGCTGTCAACCTGTGTTCCCAGATCTCTTATAATGCCTTCTGTGTTCTGTGGACTACCATCAATGTGGTAATTCAAGGGAAGTGGGTTTTTCTCAAGGGGATGACAACATTTTTTGGCATTGAGCTTAAGGCCATGGTTCTGACACCAGTTGGTCTCATTGAGGACTTTCTGTAGGATGTCAACATCACTTGGGAAGTTAATAATAGTTCCCAACTTGCAATCATCTGCGAACTTTCTCAGCCAGAGTCCCTTCATGTTGGCCTGGACTTCAGAGATCTAGATTCTGAGTGACACCCTGTCCGCATGAAAAATGATGAAAGGCTCCACTGCCATAAGGGCCCGTAATTCAGATATCCTTCTAGCTGAAGTGATTGCTAAAAGGAAGGCTGTTTTCCAGGAAAGAAATTTTAAGTCTGCAGTTGCAGCTGGCTCGAAAGGAGGCAGAGTGAGTTTCTCCAATACAAAGTTAAGGTCCCAGGCAGGGGTTGGAGCTCTCCTGGGTGGTCTCAAGTTTTTGGCCCCTCTGAGATACTGCTTTAGAAGAGGATGAGAGAAGAGGGGGGAGGGGTCTGTGTTGTAATGAGCTGAAATGGTTGAGGCATGAATTTTTATGGAAGAAAAAGACAGGCCCTTGTGAAGCATCTCAGTTAAGTATCGCAAAATCTGAGGTGAATTGGGCACTGCTGTGCTCATCCCTTGAGATTGATTCCGGGCACAGAATATTTTCCATTTGTCAGCATAAGATTTTCTAGTACTATGTCTTCTCGCCTCCAAAATGACATCCATCACAGGCTTGCTGAGGGATGCTAAGGGTGAATTTAAGTGATTAGCCAAGCTGCAAGATTCAATGTTTGGAGATGAGGGTGCAGAATTTGGTTCTCCTGCTAAGTCAGTAAGGAAGGTGTCTGAGGCAGGTGCCACGGAGAAATGTGTGACACTGCGCAGGAGTGGGTACCGTTGTTGGCGAGGCCAGTCTGAAGCAATCAAAATCATTTTTGGTTTGTCCTGTTTGACTTTTAGTAGAACTTTGGAGAGGAAAGGCAGAGGGGGAAAGGCATATACTGATAGTTTTTTTCCAGTTGAAGGACAGAGCATCCACTTTCCAGGCTTTTTTGTGACGAGTTCTTGTTCAAAATTTGTCCATCTGGTAGTTCTGGGGTGAGGCAAAAAGATCTATGTCTGGGCTCCCCCATTTGCATGTCAACATGTTTAAAATCAATGGTTCCAGTTTCCATTTATGAGGGTCCATGAGATTTCTGCTTAGTTCATCTACCAGAACATTCTGCTTTCCTGGCAGGAATTGAGCTTGTAGTTGTACTTGGTAGCTCAAGGCTGTGTTCCACAATGCCATGGCTAGTCTGCAGAGGGGGTAGGAATGTGTACCCCCCTGCTTGTTTATGTACCACATAACTGTGGTGTTGTCCGTCTTTATCAGTAATTGTCCTGGATGAAGGTAGTCCTTGAAGGCTGTCAGTGCATTCTGTACAGCTAGCATTTCTTTTTGATTGATATGAAGGTGCATTTGATTTGGGCTCCATTTGCCCTGAATGCATTTCCCTGCCAGATGATCCCCCCATGCATTAGTCTGATGCATCTGTAGTTAGGGTTTGGGTAGCAGGGGTGGTTTGAATAGCAGTCCCTTGTTTTGGTGGCAGGCATCTGCCCACCATAGGAACTCTAGCGCCAGGCAAGGTATGATAGGAATCATTGTTTCCAGGCTGTGACAATGTTGACTCTTTAAACTTTTTAAGTACCACTGAAGTTTCCTCATATGCAGCCTTGCATATGGAATTAGAAGAATGCATGAGGCCATGAACCCCAAGGCTTGCAGTATTTGCCTTGCAGATAGCAGGGTTTTTGTGGCCACCTGTTTGAAGTAAGTAACCAAATGAATTTGCTTTTCTGGTGTAAGGAAAGCCATCTGGGCAGTTGTATTCAAGCTTGCACCCAGGAATGTATTTTTTGACAGGGTACCAGTAGGGATTTCTTTTCATTTATGGTGTACCCTAGACAAGTTAGAAGTCTTTTTACAAATGCTAGATGTTTTAGAAGAATGGCCTGGTTTTTTGCCTGAATTAGACAATTGTACAGGTATGGATATGTTTGAATATTTCTTTGCATGTAAAATGCAATTACTGGAGCCAAGAACTTTGCGAATAACCTGGGTGCAGTAGACAAGCCAAAGGGCAGTGCAGAGAATTGATAATACATGCAGCCTGCTTTGAAGCATAGGAATCTTCTGCAAGATTCCCTGATTGGTATATGCAAGTAAGTCTCTTAAGTAGAGAGTAGCCAACCGGGCATCCTTGCCTAGCATAGGAAGTAACTGGTGAAGAGTCAGCATCTTGAATTTTGGAATGTCCAGAATGATGTTTAGAGTAGACAGGTCCAGAACTGGACGCCATGATTTGTCTTTTCTGGGTACCAGGAAAAGTCTGGAATAGAAACCTTGCCCTTTTCCTCTTCTGGTACTAGGTGAATAGCCTCCATGTTTAGGAGGGAAAGTACTTGTTTCTGAGCCTCTGCCCACTGATTTGGGGGCAGGTCTGGCCACCCGTTTGGATTTGGCAGCGTGTGGAAATGAAATCTGTATCCCTGGGACACTATATTTAAAACCTATTTGTCCTGGGTTATAAGTTCCCAGTTTCTTGAATGAAGAGCCAGTTTTACCCCCAAAGGGGTGGCTAAGAGGTAAGTGCTTGGTAATTTCAAAGGGAAGTCATTGAGAATGTTTACCATAGGGTGGTGCCTTGTTGTTTCCAGATTTGGAAGTGGAAGCACCCCATTGCTTAGTTCTGAAAGTCCCTTGGGACTGAAACCTGGTGGTTTTGGAATGTCTGGGTTTGGCCGTAGTGGCTCTGGAAGGAGCTGGAAAGGACCAGTGCTTAGTAGACCAATGCCTACTAAATCTAGGAGGTTGCACTTGTAAGAAATCTTTCACAGTTTGCATAGATTTAGCTTTATCTTCCATCTTTTTTAGAACTTCTTCAGCCTTACTGCCAAATAAGTTGTCCTGCTGTAAATGGGCATCCAAAAGTTTTGCTTTAACATGATCAGGCAGATATTGCTCCTTAAGCCAAGCATGCCTTCTAAGCACAGACCCAGTAACAGCAGCCCTACAAGAGGCCTCTAAAGAGTCAAAACCACATTGCAAATTATGTTTGCCAACTTGTTCAGCTGTATGTAATAAATCCTGCAAATCTTTATTCTCCACACAGTCAGACATCAACATAATTTTCTGTTTAAGCAGTCCCATGATATGCTGTTGATATTTTAGCATATGGAATTGACAGTTTAAAGCCCTGATTGCTAAGGTTGCAGAAGTATAAACCTTTTTACCCCATCTATCCAGCGCCCTGGAGTCTCTATCAGAAGGGATAGGATTTTTAGCAGTAGAAGCTTTAATGCCCTTGGGCCCCTGAGAAATGGTTTTCAGGGTCCGCAACAGGATTTTTGAAAAGGAATTTGTGGGACTCAGGAACTTGGTAGTACCTGTCTGGTCTGCTAGGGGCTGGAGGCAAGGAATTAGGGGCCATACTGGATTCTGAAAACACATCATCAACAATATCTAGTACAGGAGGTATAGCCAAAGGCCTATGCTGAGGAAGAAGAAGGAAATCCCCAAGTCTCTTTTTGGATTCAGAGAAATCCTGACTTTCCCAGTGGAAATGCTCCCTTAAGGTATGTAAAGTTCCCCCAAAAGAGAAATCCTCAGGCAGAGAAGTAGAGGGAATGGACTCCTCTGCATCAGAGTCCTCATAAATAGGTATGGACACATCCAGATCATTAGAAGAGTCCTGTTCAGAAGATTCATAGTCGAATTCAATCCTAGGCCTCTTGGAGGGGGGGGGGGTTGACTACCCCTGATTAGAATAATTAAAATCTTTAGCCATTTTGATAATTAATTTTTTAGGCATAGGGGCCTGAACATGTGGCCTGGGCATCGTTTTTTTTAGACATAGATCGAGATTTAGGCCTTAGCACTGAAGTTGGAGTCGGTTTAATATGTAAGTCTGTAGGCTTGAATACACCCTCAGAAGCTGGTGTCTGCTCAGTGGCTTTGGATCCATCCAAGGTAGAGGCATCCGTGGGTTCCATATGTGAATCATCTTGTGGCATACCGGATTCCGAATGGGTCTCAGTAGAGGTGAATCAGAAGTAGCAGGTATCAGGGACTGCGAAAGTGCCTCACTGAGTACTGGTGACTGGCTTAGGAAAAGCATCGTCGGCGGTTTTGGACCTCAACGGCCTGTCTCTGTCTTTTTCTTTGTGTTTTTTCGGTATTCCGATAGTTAGATGGCTAACCGACGTAATTTCTGGGTAATTAAACCGAGAACCGAAATATTTTGAAGCAAAAATGTACTGACAACGAATAGTGCACTGATTAAATAAAGCACAAAACCGACAGCAAGGTACATCGTGGTCAGGGCCTAGGCAAGGAATACAGTACAAATGAAAATCCTTATGAGGTATTTGCTTCCCACAAGTAATACAATCATTAACTTTTACTGACCGATAAGGAGCAAGAAAGAGTTTCCCCAACGGGATACTTAGTTTTAAGTTGAAGACTTTGATTCTGAAACTTGAAAACGAAAATTTCAGGAGTCGGCTGACGGGCACTTGCAAACTGCTTCTGCTTTGGGCACCGCGTGGCAAGAAAGCCTGATGTAATGGTGTCGGCTGCATGTTTTATACCCTTGACGACCTGACGTCATGAAAGAAGGGACAGCAACCGACACAGGGCCCAAAACTTTGTTAATCAGGTCGAATGAGGGCAACCTGCCAGCAGATTACCCAAATGTAATGACTGCAACAGTGAAACACGATGAACAGCTATATATATATATATATATATATATATATATATATACATATATATATATATATATATATATATATATATATATATATATATATATATATATATATATATATATATATATATATATATATATATATAGATATATAGATATATACACACACACACATATATATATATATAAAATATACAGACATATACATATATAATATAGACACAAAGAAACACCAAACAGGTTGTCTGCGACACACACACACACACACACACACACACACACACAGCACTCACAGCACTCACAGCACATACAAAGGACCAAACACAATAATCCACATATGAGGATGTGCTCACATGCAACTTACCCAAACCTCACAGTCCTCTCGAACACAGCCCTCAAAAACACTGCATGCACAAAAATAAGACTACTCCCACACAATCAAACCCATGAGGCGCAATACCACACAATATGTTGTCCCTCTCATCATGATGGATAAGGAGAAGTTTAAAGTTCATTGCCTGTCGGGGACCGAGATTCATCACATCATGCAAGCACTGAGGTCACTAAACCTGAAGTACCAGTGTGACTCAGTCATAGTCCATGTGGATGTGAATGCTAATCGGAGGAAGGGCACTGAGCAAAACTCTGATCTGTTTTATATAACATTACGTATCCTGTTTTTGCTCAGTTTTTACTAGTTATTGCTTATCATAGATATTTATAGCACTTTTATTGTCTGCTGCATATGTTTTACTGTGTTTTATAGCTATAAACTAATCTGCTCAGTTGTACTAAAATTGTCTGCCTCACAGGGCCTGATAAATAAGGTTTTTACTGTCAAACTGTTTGTAAATCTTTTCTAGCTAGTTTCACTGTGTGTAAGGTATTAACTGGAAATTTTCTCCATTTGTTAAACATCTGCTTGTTTGTTCTGATTTCCTGCCAAGGAGTGTATCATATAACTGATTTAGTTTCCCACCCTCTTGCCCTATTGGTATCTTGTTCTTATACTTGGTGGCTTTGCAGTTGCCTGCCCCTACTGTAAATTTGATCTGGGACACTCCTTCCAGTCTAGTGTCATGAGTTCATTCTACCTAATACAAACAGAACATTTGAGTAGGCCAGCCCACTTAGTTTCTTAACCTTGAGTTATCTTCTGCTCCTCCTTTCTCCCTTTCCTTTATCAAAAAAAAAATCTAAGCTTGTTTCCTGCCTTTCCTGTAACTAGTCTAGTCCAGATACAGATTTGCTGTATCCAGGACTGTTTGTAAGCTTCTGAACCCCCCCCCTAGCCTTTCTGTGCGGAAGGGAAGCCTTCTAGCTTATCAGTGGGAGTGGTAAGCACTATGTAGCCCATCTATCACAGGATGAGTGGTTTCTGGCCCAGAAATTGTAGTTTATTGGCTGCTTGGGCAGTTTTTCCATCTCTTTCAACTTTCTGGTTTAAAAGCCCGCGTTTGAGCTTTCCTACTTTCCTGTAACTAGTCTAGTCCAGATACAGATTTGCTGTTTTCAGAACTGTTTGCAAGCTTCTGAGTGGTGCCAAAGTCTGCTCTTCAATTTTTTCCCCTTAGATCTGCTAGTTCTCGCCTCTCCTACACATCTACTACCTTATTAGTCTAGCACTTTACCAGACTTCTTGTAGCAATTATTGTAGCACACAAAAGTGCTACCTGCACTAAACGTTCTACAAGGAAACCGCTCCAGTAATTATTATTAATGCCCACCCCTCCTGGTATGTCTAAAGGTTATTTCCCTGTGCTTTCTCCAATCAACCTGGTGAACTTGGGCATCCTGAGCAATTGCCTCATGTACACAGACAACCCTCTCCTCTTACCTCTCAACACTCAGACTTGTGAGAGAATGCACTTATATATCCAAATTGGAAGCCACACACTCTCCAGCCAAGACCGGAATAGCTGATCAAGAGGAGAAGTCAACACTTGCACCACACCACATGGAACACATAGCTCTCCAGAACACACTGCCTTCACATAAAAACACAAACCACCCACCTTCGAGGAACCTCTCAGTAAAAATCTATTCAACCAACAGAGACCTCTAAAGCAGAAATGCACCACAACACAACACTAATCATGAGACACAACTCTCCTAAACAGTGTGCCACTCAACCAAAACCCCTAAGGCAAAACAGCATGCCCAACACACTAGTCATAGGTGACTCGATAGTGAGGCACACTGATGTCCCACTCACTAGGCTGAATAAGGAGAAAGTATCAGTCAGCTGCCTGTCAGGCGCCAGGATCTGCCACATAACGCATGCACTCAGGTACCTCAACAGGTACAAATATGACTCTGTAATTGTACATGTGGGTGTGAATGATCTGAGACACACCTCCCTGTACTACATGAAGAGAGACATGGAGGAGCTCTTGGATTATGTAGCCCAGGCAGGTATGACCCCAGCCCTGAGCAGCATCCTACCGTCACCCAGAATGATACTACATTACAAGCAGACAAAGATTGATTTCAAGAATTTGTTAAGTTTCTGGTGTCATTCTAAGGGGATCCAGTATCTGTCTGCCTGGGATGACATGATTGACAGACCCCAATGCTTTGCCAAAGATGACCTGCATCTGTCACCCTTGGGCTTCCGGATATGGGCCAAGGCTCTTGCCACCCCTATAGTGCCTTTTTTAGGCGGTGTTCTAAAGACCAAATTACCACCGTAACAGCTACAAACAAATGCAATCTGAGGGTCATGCTGCTCAGTGCTGGAACTCTAAATCTCAAAATGCACTTGCTCGAAGCACTCCTTAAAATGGAGAACATTAACATTTGTGCCATAACAGAGACCTGGTTCAAGGCAGCAGAAAGCACCCCTGCACTACCAGGCTATAACTCATTCCACACTTTCTGGCCCCAGAACTTGGACGAAGCTCCAAAGGCGGTGGTGTTTCCATATTCATAAAGGATGCGCACACCTCCAGACTGGTAGCCCAACATAATGCAGCTGAGATACTTCAAGTGCAGCTAACATTGGGTAAGACAGTGATTCAGGTCGCAGCCTGCTATAGGTCCCCAACCATGTCCCAAGACTCACACTCCACATTCCTAAGCACCCTGGAGAATATTAGGGTCTAACCTAACACTCTTATACTGGGCGACTTCCAACTACCCCTCCATTAACTGGGAAAACTACTCATGTACTAAAACATTTGCCCAGTGTTTCCTGGAATTCATTAATTCCAATGCCCTGGACGAGCTCATTCTTACCCCCACTAACAACATCCTTGATGTAGTCATTACTAACATGGGCAACCGTTGTTCTACACCAATAGTCAACTCCTCCCTGCAAAGGTAACCACCATGAAAAACTTCTCCAGAGATAACTTTGGGTCCTAAAAACAGAGGTGGCTATCTTCATGGCACCCATGCAAATGGAGATCAATTGCACGATTGCCGAACACCTACACAAATGCATGGATCTCGCCAAACCCAACAGAACCAATATGCTCTTCTCCATAAAAAAAAAAAGGAAGCCAATCTGTTGGTGCCCTGCCATAAACTCTACAGCAGAAGGAAATTGATGCGGAATAAGGTGAAGTCCCAAGACTGGAAAAACTACCTTATCAGCCTCAACAAAAAGTTGAGATCCCTCATCAAATCCTCTGAAGCTAGCTATGAAAACAGAATTGCAGCAGATAGTAAAGACAACAAGGCCTTCTATAGTTATGTAAAGAATCTCCACGGCAATACCCAGATCTGCTCTGAGCTACTGCACAAAGGTACCACCTATACCAAGCCAACAGATATTGCCAATTTACTGGCTGACAGATTCAGTGCCAACTTTACTCCTCTCCCACCCAACGGACCAGTCACAATACCAGTAGATTGCCAGGCACCCAGTATTACTGCTGCACAGGTTAAATAGCACTGTCCAAGGCCAAGAATACACCTTCTATGGGACCTGACAATATCCCTGGCTGTGTTCTACATGAACTACAGAGTGAACTGGCACCTCACCTGTGTGTCCTGTTCAGTCACAGCCTCAACTCGGGCTTTGTCTCTACTAGAGGGCGCACTGCTACAGTCATCCCTCTCCACAAAGGAGGAGCAACTACAGACCCTGGGAACTATCGCCCCATTAGCCTGATGAGTCTGATATGCAAAGCTATGGAACGCATCATCATGGACCTAACAAAACAAGGATATAGGGAATCTCCAAATGCTGGATCCCACACAGTTTGGCTTTGTGAAGGGTAGATCATGCCTGCTCAACTTGTTTGACTTCTTTGAGTCAGTCACCAGAGCTGTGGATGAATGCAAGGTGGTTCATACAGCCTACCTTGATCTGGCCAAGGACTTTGATACCATTTCCCACTCAGGAATCATAGAAAACTCACTAAGCTAGGCATCAACCCCTACATCACTAGGTGGGTTGCAAACTGGCTCACAGGTAGAACCCACAGTGTGAAGTAGCTGACTCTAAGTCAGACTGCCAACCAGTCACAAGTGGAGTCCCACAGGGTTCAGTCCTGGGTCCTCTCCTGTTTGGTATCTAGTTCTCTGAAGTCCAGGCCAACATGAAGGGACTGTGGCTCACAAAGTTCGCAGACAATTGCAAGTTGAGAGCTATTATTAACTCCCAAAGTGATGTTGACATCCTACAGAAAGGCCTCACTAAGACCAACGACTGGTGTCAGAACCATGGCTTAAGCCCAATGTCAAAAAATGAGTTGTCATCCTCTTTGGGAAAAACCCGGTTCCCATGAATTACCACATCAATGGTAGTCCACTGAACACAGAAAGTGTTATGAGAGATCTGGGAACACAGGTCGACAGCAACCTCTCCTTTGACCACCACATTGCCACTGTGGTCAGAAAGTCCTTCTATGTGGCACATCTCATTACTAAGGGTTTTGCATCCAGGAAGAAAGAGGTCATTGTCTCCCTCTACTCTTCCCTCATTAGGCAAATCATGGAGTATAATGCCTTGTTTAGCATGTACCTCACTAAACACTTGCCACAACTGAAGAGCCCACAAAAGTACCTCCCAAAGAGGATCCTAGGCCTTCAAACATTTGTCCTATATGGACAGACTCAAAAAACTCCAACTATTCTCGGTCTCTTATTGCCTACTTAGAGGCGATCTCTACTTGACTTACAAAGCCATGTCTGACCCAGTTCTGTTAAAAATGCTACATCTAAAGAAATCCCAATCCCACCGCACCACACACTCCAAAGAACTCAACCTCATTACCACAATCAACAGAACATGCTGGGAGGTACAGGTTCATAACCCAGAGACTGCCCATGCTATGGAATAGACTTCCCATACATGTCAAACAGAGCACCTCACTGGCCCTCTTCAACAGAAATCTTGATAAGTGGATGGGAAATAGAAAATTCACCCCAGGGATCACTGCAGTGGCTTTACTCGACAGAGGCACTGGGAACTAAGGTTGGGTGGCACAATGCTAGGGTAATCCTATGGGCTAGGCTTGTAAAGGCTCCACAGCCATTAGCCTAGTACACACTTATGTACCTATGAGACACAGGCAGGTATGAGCCTAACATTGATCAGCATTCTCTGTCTCCATGGATGATGCCACAATACCAACAGAAAATGACACCCCCTTTGAATTTTTTTCACTCTAATTTGTCCTTTGTCATGACTTAACTGCAAAGTGGTTTGACACCATTTCATGGCTGCTGTAATGTAATCAATCACTATAGGGTGCACCTTTGAAATTTTTAAGCACTTTTTCAACCATGAATGTGGGATACTGCTAAATGCTTGCTTTGTAGTCTATCTATACTGTATTTAGTTTCTTTCCCTTTTTACAGTTTTCCCTTAATGACGGTATTTAGCAGCAAATGATCCTTAGGTTCCTTATGACTTTCTTTTGTTACTATTTTTTTCTATTGCCATGACTGAGTTTTCCTCTAAATGACTATAAACTCTGTCAACATCAATTCCAATGTATAGTTTATACATTGTCAGAAAGCAAGGTATTGGCCTTTAGTTGTTAGGATAGCTTGCAAGTTTGCTCTTAAGTAGAATTATTGTTCTTCCTTTTATTAGTTAGGTTAGGGTCTTTTCGGGATGGGCATATAAATAGTTCTTAGTCATGGCTAAATCTTCACATAAAGATGTTAATACTTTTAGCCAGAAGTTAGGTACTGCATCTGGACCTGGGGTTTTCCAATTACAATCTTTTCTTAACTTTGTTTCAATTTCTCTGGTCATTTATTCATCCCATTTCATATCCTGTACATTTGAACTTCTTACTCTTTCTTTTACTTATTCTGTCCATTCAGCACCTTTGTTATGTTCCACAGTATCTTCATAGATAATTCTCCAAAATGTATCTATTTCTGTTTGTTTATTTTTTTTGCTGGGTTTTCAATTCTTTAAAAACTTTTTGGTTCATCACTAAATTGCTTATTTTGTAGTTTTCCTTTATATTTATCAGCAGATCTTCTAAGTTTTTCTGACTGTGCTTATATTTTTACTCTATAATTTTTGATAGTGCATGACAGATCCTGATCTGTTCTGATAATACGTATTGCTAATATTTTTGTTGACCTGTTCTGTACTCTTCTAACAGTGACACTTCTCGTCTTAACTGCTTTTTAGTTTTCTCTGTTCAGTACTTGCATGGTGGCATTTGATTTCTTCCATTCCTTTCCCTTACTGCCCTGTATTTTTGTAATTAAACATATGTTATTAATTTTGCTGCAAATTAATATAGCCTATTTACTTCTGTTATATTACTCAAATTTCTGTTGAAAGATGTAATTACTATGTTCATTTGCTTAATCAGACTTCTAACATTTTGGGTCTTATTGACTTTCTGTAATATTTTTTCATCGACTTTCTGTAATATTTTTTCATTGACCTTAACATGTCTATCCACCTCTATTAAATAAAGCAACTGTTACTTTTGCTCTCCGTTTTCTGAAGGGATTCTATGGAAAGTTCCTGAACATCTTCCTGTGACATATTCTCTTCAGCTGCATCCTGTATCACCTGTTGCTCTTTCATATAGGAATTCACTTATCTATCACTACACAACACTAACTGCGTCAGAGTTGTCACTTGTCTATCACTACACAACACTAACTGCATCAGAGTTGTCACTTGTCTATCACAACACAACACTAACTGCATCAGAGTTGTCACTTGTCTATCACTACACAACACTGAGTCAGAGTTGTCACTTGTCTAATCACTACACAACACTAACTGCGTCAGAGTTGTCAATGTTTCTTGCTCCTTCTCTTGCTGTGCAACTCCAGGTGAACTTTTGTATTCATTTCCTACTGAAAGCTGTAGAGAATCTTCATGTGGTAAGTTATCACATGCTTCCTGTTTCACCTGTTTCTCCTTAATTTGTTAGACTCATTGTTCCATCATCCTGTGACATTACCACTGTAGGATTTTCTGCACTAAATCCTTCACTTTGCAGGTAATCCATAACTTCAATTTCTGTTTCTTTAATTTCCCCATTACGTATCCTCTTTTCTACTTTCCCCTTTGTCTTCTTATTTTTTGTAATACGAAATTTTGTATATCTGGATGCCTTTGCCTGTATTTCTCTGCAACTATCTTTGGTGCCACTTTTTTGTATTGATTTGTTTTGCTTTCTCCTGTGCATAAATATTGTGCTATATTAAAGTTATTATACTTTCCCATGTCCATATTTCTTCATCAGATGTCTGCCACTCTTTCTGATTTCCTTACTTTGGGGACTAACTGTTCCATCATGCTATGACATAAACTGTGTTAGACTTTCTACATCAAATAAATCACTTAGGAAATATTCCATAACTTCAGCTTCTGTTTGCTTAACTTCTACTTTACTAATCTTCTTTTTTATATTCCCCTTTGTGATCTTATTTTTTGTGTTGTGACAGTTTCCATACCTGTATACTTTGTATTTCTCTGCAAATATCTTTGGAAGTGCTTTCTGGTATTAATTAGTTGGCTTTCTCCTTTGCATAAATATTGCAGCAAATCAGATCTCTCTTTCTTTCCCATGTCCATATTTATTTTTCATGCCTTTAACAAAATCTTAAGGTTTTGTTCTTTACATTTTACACTTCCTTGGTTAATTCTTTTTTTCCAAAAGTCCCAACGTTTTTGTCTATATAATGTTTTTCATGGATTTGTTGTACTGAACACAAAAATGCATTTGAAGGTTTTGACAGTTTTTCTTGTGCAAGTATTTTTTCTTTCCTCTGATTTCTCTCAATCTTTTTGAATATTCTGGGCTTCTTGCACAATAGTAACAATACATAATTTCTTTCTTATCTGGAACAATAGTAACAATACATAATTTCTTTCTTATCTGGAACAATAGTAACAATACATACTTTCTTTCTTATCAGTAGTCCACTCTATCCTCTTAATGACTCTTTTCTGGCCTATAAGTTTTTGTGGACTACTACTTCCTTCTGCAATGGGTTTGGGGCATCCTCCCCATGAACCTGGCCTAACCCCACTGTTGGAATGTTTCTGTGTCTTGAAGATTCTACACGGTCAGTTTTTCCAGTCCTGGAACCAGTGTGCATATGAGGACTGGGTACTTTTTATCCTGGGACTTGTGTATTCAGTTGTCTTTTTTTATTTTTTAGTGTACTTCAGTCCATGATACATGCTATATAAAATACATTGTATACATCAGTGTCATACCCAGTAAAGTATAGCTTATTTAAAGAGTAGCTCATTGCTAACCAGTATCCTACCGTTTCCTACATTCTACTACAGATGATTTTGGTTATTATATGCATTTCTGGATTCCTGCATGTTCTTGTTACACAAATTTGTAAGGAAAGCAATTTGTGCATTTGCAGTTCATTAGAAGAACTCCTCATTGGAGGTTACCAGTCTAATGGCCATAGAGCCTTTTTAAGCCTAACCATTCATGCCCCAGTTTAAATTGTCAGTGCTTAAGGACTAGAAAGATTTTGGTGTATGCCTGTGCCTTAGAAAATTTATAAGCAGCTGCTGTCCATAAAGGCCACAGGTGACAAGTGGGGATGAATTTATGATTTTCCATCCATTTGTCCAAATGTTATTTAAACAGGCTTAAAGAGCTCTGTTTCACATAAATGGGAAGTCTTTTCCAGAAAAAGTGCAATCTCTCAAACACACCTGTTCCTCCAACATGTTTTGCTTATGTTACAGACAAGGTTTAGAGCCTTAGATCAGGTAATTCTTGTGCTGCTTGTTTTGTGAATGTGTAACATATCCATCAGGGCTGGATCTGAGAAGGCCTTGCAGGCTAAGTATAGATTGGCCCTCAATAGTCTGTATGAGACAGAGATAGTCCACGTAGGACACATTGTTTACATACTATATTCTTTTAATGAAGCACCTCTGTAGAGGCTATAGTTGTTACAAATGCCTGGTCAGCCAAAGGGTACATTTTACTTGATTATTGGTCTAATGAGGGCCGAGCATAGGGGAGTATGATCTCCTTAGATTTGGGTGCCTTGCCCTTATGTATGAGCTATACCTCGTAGAAGGATTTTTCACCATCATGGACACATGGTGATCAAAGTTCAGGTGACTGTCAACCTGAGTTCTTAAATCCCTTACCACTGGGTCTACTATTAGAACAGTGTTATCAATGTTGTCATTTGCAGGGGTGCTCATCTTCCCCAAAGGGTATAAATATGCATTTTTTGGCATTGAGTATTAGGCTAAGTTTCTGGCACCAGTTACTTGGCTCTCAGACCTTCCTCAAGGATATCTACATCTTTGGAGGAATCAGTCATTGTATCCAACTTGCAGTCATCTGCAGATTTAGTCACCCAAAGACCCTCTCATATTTGTTATGACTTGAGAAAAGTATATTCCAAACAGTCCAGTTGCTGAGATCTGTGAAACACTACCATTAACAGGCCTATTGGTGGAGGTGGATTCCACCACCCTAACTTCACGTATCCTCTCCATGAGCCATTTGACTATTCATTGGGTTACATGGGGATTCATGTTTACATTTTTGAGTTTGTCTATAATACCTAAGTGAGGAGTAGTGTTTTGAATGCCTTTACTAGGTTGAAGTAGGCAGTATGCACTTTTTTGCCCATCATCCATGGCTCAAAGTGGCCTTCTCAAAGTAATGCACTGGGTTTAGTAGGCATGACCTATCCTTGATGAAACCAAACTGGGATGGGTCCAGTGTATGAAGATTTCCTATGTACTTTTTTACATCCATTATATTTTTTTCCATGGCCTTGTATATAAGACTAGTCCAACTTATGAGTTTGTAGTTTCTTGGGTCTGTTGATGGTCCAACTTTATGTAGAGGGATGACCATTACATTTCTGTATTCCCTAGGGACAAAATCTGTCTGGGGGGCTGTGGCTGAACAGACATTTTATTGGGCCTGAGGGGTCATTTTTCAAACTCTAGATGTTATCAGGGCTCATTGCTGTAGTGTGTTTAGCTCTGGATGCTGCAGTGAGGACCCATTCTTTAGTAACTGTGAGAAGATAAGAGGTAGAGGGCATTTTCTAGGGAGTAACTAGTGTATCTTATTGCTGTAACTAGTGTATCTTATTGCTGTTGTGTAACACTTTTGAGTAAAGTTACTGTCCTCTACTCTTTTTATCTTGGACTTTGATAACTATTTTAGCCAATTACATGTTTCGGTCAAGGCTTTTCTCTCTATAGTATAAGGTTGACAGACATGCCTTCAGTTATAGCTGAAATGTCATAAAATCACAAATAATGAATGCCTTTTATTGCTTGTATATTCCTATACACTAGACAGACCTTTTTGTTTCTAATTAGAATTAGCCAGTACAACTTTATACATACAAATATAAGTAAACAGACACATTATCCATGTAAAATGTAGTTTCATTTATTTTGTAAAATAATGAGCAAGCAAGCAGACATGCGTCTTCCTCATGGAGTCATAATTTTATTTGACTGTTTCATAAGTATCATATCTAGGTATAGATAGATATTTTTGATATAACGTAACAAGTTTACAGTGAAACACAGAAGAGGCAATGTGCTGATGAATCACAGCAATGCAAGATATCTATAATATTCACTCATCAGTTTAAAAAAACACCATTCCACATAATACAAAAAATAATAAAAATGGAGGGAGCTTTCTATACTTAACATAGCCACTCTATTACAAGTTTATTTATACATTTTACATATGTACATACATACAAATATTACAGGCGTGAGCAATAATTCCATTCTCGGCTGCAAAGTTGCAGTTATAGTTTGACGTCATTTCCATTTGCTATATTTTTTTAGCGATCATCTTGCTTGAATTTCACTTCTGCATTTAGCCAAACTAGTTAACATTCTTTCAGAAAGTAGTATACTTCTTTATTCCATTTACAATTTGCTGTTTGTGTCTTGCACCATAGAGCTCAGGTTGTGACTCAGGAGGGTCTGTCAGCCTCCCATTTACATGGTTATCAAACTGAAATTTATAGGTAGGAAATACGCTATTGGTCCCAGGGCCTACATAAGCCTAGCCAAAAAGGTACCCTGGCTTTCGCCACCCAAGAAAATAATTTTCCTGTGCCCTTGTTGAGCAGAGCCACAGAAGTGATCCCCGGGGTGAATTTCCTGTTTCCCATCCAATCATCAAGATTTTTCTTGAAGCGTGCTAACGAGGAGCTTTGTTTGATATAGATAGGTAGTTTGTTCCAGAGTATGGGAAGTCTCTGGGACAGGAATCTATTCCTCCAGTATGTTCTGTTTATTGTGGTGACAAGGTTTAAGTCCCTAGAGCATGTAGCTCATAGAGATTGGGATTTCTTTAGGTGGTGCATGTCCAACAGCTCTGGGTTTGACATAGGTTTGTATGTTAGGTAGAGATCGCCTCTGAGTAGGCGATATGCAATGAGTAAAGCTGGAGTTTTTTGAGACAGTCTGCTTAGGGCATCTGTTTGAGGCTGGTAATCCTCATTGTGAGGTATTTCTGTGGCCTTTCCAGTTGTTGTACATGTCTTGTGAGGTACATAACAAAAGGGACATCGTACTCTATAATGGGTCTAATGAGTGATGAGTAGAGGGGAACAATGACCTCTTTTTTCCTGGATAAGAAACCTTTTGTAATGAGGTGTGCCACGTAGAAGGATTTTCTGACTACTGTGGCGATGTGATTATTAAAGGAGAGACTACTGTCCACCTGTGTCCCACGGTCTCATCATACTTTCGGTGTTAAGTAGACTACCGCCTATGTGGTAGTTTATGAGTACAGAGTTTTTACCAAAGGGGATGACAATGCACTTTTTGGCATTGAGCTTGAGGCCATGGCTTTGACATCAGGCATTTGTCTCAGAGGCCCTTTTGTACGATGTCCACATCGTTAGGAGTTTCAATTATGGCTCCTAGTTTGCAGTCATTTATGTACTTCGTTAGCCAAAGACCTTCTGTGTTAGTCTGTACATCAGAGAAGTAGATACCAAACAGGAGAGGACCCAGGACTGAACCCTGTGATACTCCACTTGTCACTGGTCTGAATTCGGATTTGGAGTCTGCTACTTTCACAGTGTGGGTTCTGTCAGTGAGCCAGTTGGCAACCCATCTTGTGACATAGGGATTTATACCTATTTTAGTGCGTTTATCTATAATTCCAGAGTGAGGGATGGTGTTGAAAGCCTTTACGAGATCTAGATAGACTGTGTGAACCACCTTACCCTTGTCTAGGCTTTGGTGACTGCTTCAAAGAAGTCAATCAGGTTTAGGAGACATGATCTGCCTTTTACAAACCTGAACTGGGAGGGGTCCAGAGTTTGGAGATTACCAATGCCTTTGTTTAAGTTCCATGATGATACGTTCCATGGCCTTGCAGACCAGGCTCGTCAGGCTAATGGGGCGGTAGTTCCTGGGGTCCATGGTGGCTCCCCCTTTGTGGAGTGGGATAACAGTCGCTGTGCGCCATTCAGTGTGCACAAATCCTGAGGTGAGGCTATGATTGAACATGGTACTTAGGTGGAGTGCCAGTTCATTCTGTAGTTCGTGTAGAAAGCAGCCTGAGATGTTGTCAGGTCCCTTGGATGCTGTGTTCTTTGCTTCGGAGAGTGTGTTTTTTTCCTGTACAGCCATGATTACAGGAACTTTGCATTCTTCTGGTAAAGAGATGGGCCCTTTAGGGGGTGAGAGGGGGGGGGTAAAGTTAGCACTGAACCTATCTGCCAGGATGTTGGCAATATCAGTTGGTTCTGTATATTTAGTGCCATTGTGTTGTAACTCAGAGCAGATCAGAGTGCTGCCATTGAGATTCCTGACATAGCTATAGAGTGCTTTGTGGTTGCCTTTAGAAACAGTGGCAATTTTGTTTTTGTAACTAGCTTTGGAGGATTTTATGAGGGATCTCAGCTTCTTACTGAGGCTGACCAGGGAGTTCCTCCAATAATGGGATTTTACTCTTTTTTGCAGCAGTTTCTTTCTTCTGTTTGTTTATGGCAGGGGACCACCAGACTGGCTTCCTTTTTTTGGAGAATAGCATCTTGGTTCTGTTATGGATAGAACGATACATGCACTTGTGTAAGTGCTTATAAAGTGCATTTGTGTAGGATTCAGCAGTCGTACCTCTATTGTCCATCTGCATGGGTGTCGTGAAGTTTGCCACTTCTGTCTTAAGTGTGAAGTTGGCTTTGGAGAAATTTTTTACGGTGGTTTCCCTAATGGGGGGTGGGGGTGGGATGTGGATGTCTAGGGTGATTAACTTGTGGTCGGATCTGACCAACGAGGAATTGACCTCTGGTGTGGAACGCCGGTCGCTCATGTTGGTAATGACCAGGTTTAGGATATTGCTGGCCCTGTTGGGAGTGTGGATAAGTTGATCCAAGGTGTTGTAATTTATGAACTCCAGAAAACGTTGAGCAAAAAAGTTGATACACGAGTACTTTTCCCAGTTAATGGTGGGGTAGTTGAAATCACCCATTATTAGGGTGTTGGGTTGTACCCTAATATTTTCCAGTGTATCAAGAAATGATGAGTGGGAATCCTAGGGTTGCCACCTTTCTATTGTGCCATTTCCTGACAAACAAGCCCCGCCCAATGCACAATCAAGCCACACCCATTCCCTTTAACAGCCACGCCCCTTTACTCTAGCACCTTTCGCCACAAGTCTTTAATATCACAGACAGTTACCACCAAGTAGAAAAATGTGCAACAAGTCAGAAGTAAATTAAAAAAAACTTTATTTAGCAATACTTCATTCAAGGGTTCACTACATACAAAGTACAGTTGTGTACCTACCATAAATGTAGATGTTCGAGTGTATTCACTGTTGCAGTCATTACTCTTGGGTTATCCTGCTGGCAGGCTACGCTCAGTCGGCCAGAATTCCAGAGTCTAGGTCCAGCATCGATTGCTGTTGCCTCTTCCCTGACGTCAGTGCGCCAGGGATATAAAAAATGCAGCCAACGCCATTTTCTTCAGTTTTTCTTGCCCCAGATGTCAGGTGCCCCCAAATTGGTAGGCTGAAAAAATATGCCAATAAAAATACATGCACAAAAATAACATTTCCTTTGTCTACAAGCAAATACACCAAATAGGTTGTATAGGATAGAGTAATGCAGAAAAATCCCAGCAAAGAGAAGGGGGATGGTGGGTGGGTAACCTGGACTGCAACAGTGAATACACTTGAACATCTACATTTATGGCAGGTACACAGCTGTACTATGTTCATCGTGTTTCACTGTTGCAGTCATTATTCTTGGGTTGAATCCCAAAGCTGAGGATGGGCGGCTGGGCTATACAGGATTAGGAGAGGCTATGAGACCTTGTAAAACTGCTGTGGCAAAGCCTGCTCTGGACTTAGAGTAAAGAGGTAAGTGGTAGTGCTTTGTGAAAGTGTGCACTCTACTCCAAGTTGCAGCCTCTAAGATATCTTTGATTGGTACTCCTCTGACGAAGGATGCCGAAGTGGCTGCTGTTCTGGTGGAATGAGGCCTAATGCCCTTAGGCACTGATTTGCCATGTTGAAAATAGCAGAAACGGATGCAATGGCCTATCCATTTAGAAATACTCTGTATTGAGATAGCCTTTCCTTGTGATCCTGCAGCATATGACACTAAAAGTTGCTCAGTTTTTCTGAAAGCTTTAGTTCTGTCCAAGTAGAAACGTAACTGCCTGTGTATGTCCAAAGAATGCAGAATTTTCTCACCCTTGTTCTGTGGATTTGGATAAAAGGTAGGCAAGTGAATGGTTTGGTTGAGGGCCATACTGGATACCACCTTAGGCATGAATGTAGGGTTTGTCCTCAGAGAAACCCTGTCTGGATGAAAAATTATAAAAGGTTCCACAGCCATGAGTGCTTGTAACTCCGAGACTCGCCTTGCAGAGGTTATTGCTAGGAGTAGAGCTGTTTTCCAGGATAAAAATTTTATATCTGTTGTTGAAGCTGGCTCGAAAGGAGGCAGTATGAGTTTTTCCAATACATAATTTAGGTCCCAAGCCGGAACTGGTGCTCTCCTTGGAGGTCTAATGTTTTTGGCCCCTCTGAGGTACTGCCTTATTAAAGGATGAGAAAAGATAGGTGGTTCCATATTGTAATGGGCTGAAATGGCAGAGGCATGAATCTTAATTGATGAGAAAGAAAGGCCTTTGTTCAGCATCTCAGTTAGGTATTGTAAAATCTGAGGTACATTTGGTACACACATGTCAATGCCCTGTTCCTGATTCCAAGCACAGAATCTCTTCCATTTTTCTGCATAAGATTTTCTGGTACTGGGCCTCCTGGCCTCCAAGATAACATCCATAACAGCTTTTGAAAGAGGAGTGTTCTGAATGGTTACATTATTCGCCATGCTGCCAGATTTAAGGTCCTGAGTTGGTTGTGCAGGATCTGACTGATTTGTTGGGTCAGCAAGTGAGGAGTTTGAGGAAATATCCATGCTGGACCTTGAGATAAGCTCTTTAGGACTGGGTACCAGTGCTGGCGTGGCCAGTCTGGTGCAATCAGTACCATTTTTGGCTTCTCTTGTCTGACCTTTAGGAGTACCCTGGGAAGGAGAGGCAGTGGAGGAAAGGCATATACTGTTAGATTTTTCCAGCTGAAGGATAGGGCATCCACTTTCCATGCTTGCTTGTGATAAATCCTTCTGCAGAATCTCTGCAATTGGCAGTTGTGGGGGGAGGCAAGCAGATCTATGTCTGGGCAGCCCCATTTCCTTATTATCATGCTGAAGACTTGTGGATCCAGTTTCCATTCGTGGGGATCCATGAGGTTTCTGCCTAGGTCTGCCAGAGTATTTGTTTTTCCTGGTAGGAATTGTGCTTGCAGGTGAATTTGAAAAGCCAATGCTGTGTCCCATAAGGTCATTGCTCGTCTGCAGAGAGGGTAGGAATGTGTACCTCCCTGTTTGTTTATGTATCACATGACCGTTGTACTGTCTGTCTTTATCAGTAGTTGTCCTGGATGAAGCACGTCCTTGAAGGCTGTCAGGGCATTTTGAACAGCTAGCATCTCTTTTTGATTGATGTGAAGATGCATCTGGTTTGTAGGCCATGTGCCCTGAATGCATTTTCCTGCCATATGGGCCCCCCAGGCATAATCTGATGCATCCGTTGTCAGTGTCTGTCTGGCTGTGGGTAAACTGAATGGCAGACCCTTGTTGTGGCGACAGGCTTCTGCCCACCATCGAAACTCCTGTTGCAGGCAGGGAATGAGCGCAATTACTGTCTTCAGGCTGTGGCAATGCTGAGTCCAAACGCTTTTTAGATCCCATTGTAGTTTCCTCATATGCAGTCTGGCATATGGAATTAGTAGAATGCAGGATGCCATGAAACCCAGGGCCTGCAGGATTTTCCTTGTAGATAAGTGGGTTTTTGTTGCCAATTTCTTGAAGTAAGAAGTCAGTTGCTTTTGTTTGTCTGGCGTGAGATAAGCCATCTGGGCAGTTGTATTTAAGCTTGCACCCAGGAATATTATCTCTTGAGAGGGCACTAGTTTTGATTTCTTTTCGTTTACTGTATACCCTAGGCCAGTTAGTAATCTTTTTACAAATGCCAGATGCTTTAGAAGAATGTCTTTGTTCTCTGCTTGAATTAGGCAGTCG
Source organism: Protopterus annectens (assembly GCF_019279795.1). Classification (NCBI taxonomy): domain Eukaryota; kingdom Metazoa; phylum Chordata; order Ceratodontiformes; family Protopteridae; genus Protopterus; species Protopterus annectens. Next base: position 1,269,842,927 of record NC_056732.1, on the reverse strand, counting down.
TCCAAGTAGGGATATATTTGAATTCCTCTTTGTCTGCAAAATGCAATTACTGGTGCCAGGCACTTTATGAAGACCCTGGACGCAGTAGATAAGCCAAAGGGCAGTGCAGAGAACTGGTAATGCATTGAGCCAGCTATGAATCTGAGGTATCTTCTGCAAGATTGTCTGATTGGGACATGCAGCTATGCCTCTTTTAGGTCCAAATTTACGAGCCAAGCCTTCTTGCCCAGCATGGGCAGTAGCTGCTGTAGAGTCAACATCTTGAATTTTGGAACTTCCAGAAATGTATTTAGAATAGACAGGTCCATCATTGGCCTCCAGGTTCTGTCCTTCCTGGGTACTAGGAAAAGTCTAGAGTAAAATCCTTGCCCCTGCTCTTGTGGTACTTGCTAAATGGCCCTCATGTCCATGAGGGCTGTAACTAGTTTTTGCGCCTCTGCCCATTGACTGTGCGGCAGGTCTGGCATACCTTTTGACCTTGGTACAGTGTGAAAATGGAACCTGTAGTCTTGGGACACTATGTTTAGGACCCATTTGACTTGGGTAATTATTTGCCAATTTGATGAAAAAAGTGCTAGTTTTCCCGCTTAGGGGGCTGCCAAAAGAAAAGTGCTTGGATCTGGCAGAGGAAAGTCATTGGGACTGTTTCCTGCAAGGTTGTGATTTGTCTTCTCCACTTTTGGAGGTAGGAGCACCCCATTGTTTAGACCTGTATGAGCCTTGGGGCTGAGATCTGCCTCTGGGATGCCTGTAGCTGCCTCTTTGTGGTCTGTCTGACACTGGAAAGGACCAATTTTTAGAAGGCCAGTTCCTGCTAAACCTGGGAGGCGGCTGTACCTGTAAGAAATCCTTGACTGTCTGCATGGAATTTGCTTTATCCTCCATTTTTTTTCAAAACCTCTTCTGCTTTAGTACCAAACAAAGTATCATGCTGTAATGGTGCATCTAATAATTTTGCTTTAACATGGTCAGGCAGATTCTGTTCCTTTAACCAAGCATGCCTTCTAATAACAGAACCTGTGACAGCGGCCCTGCACGAGGCCTCGAGTGAATCATAACCACATTGCAAAGTATGCTTTCCCACTTGTTCAGCTGCATGCAATAAATCCTGCAAATCCTTGTTCTCTGAACATTCAGTATTTGTCAACAATTTCTGTTTAAGCAGTGTCATTAAATATTGCTGATATTTAAGCATATGAAACTGACAATTTAAAGCCCTTACAGTCAAGGCAGCAGAAGTGTATACTTTCTTCCCCCATCTGTCTAGAGCCCTGGAATCCCTATCAGAGGGGACAGGGTTTTTTGCATTGGAGGGTTTAACCTCTTTGGGACCCTGAGATATAGTTTCTGTATCAGCAGCAAGGTTTTTATATAGGACTTTATGAGAAACTGAAAATACATCATCTACAATGTCTAAAACAGGTGGTAATAGCAAGAGGTCTGTGCTGAGGAAGTAGCAGAAAGTCTCTGAGCCTTTTCTTAGATTCAGAATAATCTTGGCTCTCCCACTGGAAATGCTCCCTCATGGTAAGCAGGGTTTCCCCAAAAGAATAATCCTCAGGAGGAGAGGCTGAAGGAATGTATTCTTCAGCATCAGAATCCTCATAGGGAAGCATGGAATAATCCTGTTCAGAAGAGGAATCAGAGGAAATAGAAACCTGATCAGAAGAATAATACTCTGTCTCTTGCCTAGGCCTCTTATTAGGTGGGGGATGGGAGCCCCTGATCAAAGAAATTAGGTCTTCAGTCATTTTGAGCATCTGTTTTTTAGGCATGGTAGACGGAGTAGGAGAATGCTGTACTTGTTTCTTTGTCTTTAGAGCTGCTTTAGTCTTTGTCTTTGAAGCTGAAGATGGCTTAATATATAGTTGTGTAGGTCTGAAGACATCCTCAGAAGCCAATGCCTGCTCAGTGGCTCCGGACCCATCTGAGGGAATGATTTCCGAGTGTCCAATACCTTGAGTATTCAGAGGCCCAGTTGGCTCCACGTGGGAGTCGGAAGTGGTCTGTGGCTCTGAGGTAGCGGGCTCCAGGGGCTGCGAAAGTGCCTCACTGAGAACCGTCGAACCAGCAACTGGCCTAGCAGAGGCCTCGTCGTCGGTTTTGGACCTCGGCTGCCTAACCTTTTCCTTGTCCTTGTGTTTTTTGTAAACTCCAGTCGTCTGCATTATATAATTAAACCTTCGGCCAAAGTAATGAAATGCAAAATCGAACCAACACTTAACAGTGCGTTGGTTAAATCTAGCACAAAACCGACAGCTAGCAACGTTGTGATCAGGGCCTAGGCAAGGAGTACAGTAAGAGTGAAAATCCTTATGAGGTATTTGCTTCTCACAAGAAATACAATTGTTAACTTTTTCTGACATCGGTCTGGAGCAAGAAAAAAAAGTTTCCCCAACGGGGTACTTAGCTTTAATGAAGACTTCGGTAATGAAATTCAGATTTGAAAATCTCAGGAGTTGTCCGACCGGCACTTGCGAACTGCTTTTGCTTCGGGCACTGCGCGGCAAGAAAGACTGAAGAAAATGGCGTCAGCTGCATCTTTTATACCCCTGGCGCACTGACGTCAGGGAAGAGGCGACAGCAACCGACGCCAGACCTAGACTTTGAAATTCTGGCCGACCGAGGGTAGCCTACCAGCAGAATAACCCAAGAGTAATGACTGCAACAGTGAAACACGATGAACATCAGTACATCACACACAAGCATGGGAAGACTAAGCCTTCAGCACAAGTCTAATATCACACGTAGGTAGTACTAAAATGGAAATACAATTACTTAGATATTAAAAACACCACTTCATTCAAAGCAGTACATTAAGGGTTCACCACACACAATAGTAAAAGAAAAGCAACTGTTTAAAGCGTCTTCACAGTTTTACTAGAAATCGTTGCTTACACTTGAAGCTATATTTGACATTTGATCTAGCAGCCTCAAGTAATGGCTGGTTATTTTTCACAAATGAATAAAACTGTGAACAACTCTTGTTAAAGTTTAGCTTGACCTGCAACTCTGCCTTCACAAGAGACACAAGCATTCTATTTCTTGTATCAGTCCACGCATTCCCCATAAGTGAAAAAACCCTTTCAACAAACCTATTGCTGAGGGGGACTGAAAGGGCAAACTGCAACAGTCTGTAAAGTGGCTTAAAGTCTGGAGCGTTACTAAAAAAAGTCACCCAGCGATCACTTACAGATGCCTCTGTCATCTGTAACAGGGCTGGCAATGCAGCAGTTAAAGTGCAGTAGTCTGAATAAAGTGCTTCAATGTCCACATCCAATTTGAAGAGGTATGCAAATGTACGCAGTTCTGGCCAAGTTACAGGATGTTGGAGGCTTAGGACCTGCATAGCTTTAAAGGGACTATTATCATAGTCAAACCACTTCTGTAGGTAACAAAGTGCTTTACTGTAAAAATCACAGAAGGTCCTACAGACCTGCTGTGCAACAGCTGGAGTAAAGTCCTGTAAGGCAGATGAAACTTTAGCACCAAAGAACTGGTCATTTAGCCTTCTCTGCAACTCATCTTTAAGACTTTTCATAACGGTGTACAACTTGGGAGCAGAGAGAGTGTTACTTTCAAGTTTTGCTATAGACTTGTGGAATACCCTGCAGGATGTAGTGCATGAAATTTATGTAGCACTCTGCCTCTGAGACATCCCCACTGATGCCATCCTCATCGGCCTCCCCAAATTTCCAGATAAGGGGGTGACAGTCCTCAGGCCCTTGACTAATAAAGTAACTTTTAATAGCAGGCCAGCATTCTACCAGCCCCGCCACAGCTGGGAACAAAGACAGCCACCTTGTTACAACATGCTGCATGATTTCCTTAAAGTCCTGGTCTAGGAAAGAATAGAAGTCTTTCAACAGTGCCATTTTTTTAGCAGATGCTGAAAACGTACTATGTACTTTCAAAATCAGAGTCTCCACATCAAGCTTTGCAAGGGACTTGCTTGGCACAGTTATGTATTACGTGGCATAAACAGTTTGCTGCAATGATGTGAGGCACCTCAGATTTCAAACTTTTAAAAACAGACCTATGCTTTCCATAATTGACTGAGGCATTGTATGCAGCATAGCTAGCAATGTTTTTTACTTTGAGTCCTTTATGCACAAGGAAGTCCTTTATTCTAGTAAAGATACATTCAGAACTTTCATTATGATCCTCGTAGAAATCAAGGAGTTTCTGTTGTGTGCCATGGGTGTGAGTAAAGTACTGAATAACCAAAGGGAACATTTTTCTGTTCCCTTTATTGGATGCATCTGATCCCACTCATAAATAGGAATTGCCAAGTTCCTGCAGAAGGAGCTCCTCTGAATGAGGTGCAAGTACATTCATGACCATACTCTCAGATTTTGTCTTCCCACAGCTGAATTTTAAAGCCAAAGTAGAATCAGGGAAAACTGTCGGTGCCAGCTTACCTCCACAATCTATGGATACATATGAGTGACCGTGTTTCACTCCATGACAGACTGCTGTCACTTCAGCTGCAGTCACTTTGGAAGCTTCACTGGTTGCACTACGTGGCTGAATAAACTTTGTCATTACAAGATTCTGCCTCTGGAGCTGAAGGCTTTGCTGATGTTTGTCTGACTTTTGATGGCTTTTCAATGCCTTTTCCCCCATCCCATTTTACAGTGAAAATTGTTCCACAGGATGTGCACTTTGCCATGGCATCTGCATTTGGAACACGTTGCACCCATGAGTAGCTTTGCTCCCACACCTTATTATAACTGCAGAAAAACCTCTTAGGAGACATACTTTCAGCCTCTTCTTGATGATCCATTGACCTTTTCCTGAACAAGATTCGTGCAGGATCCTTGCTCAACAACACTACAATAAACCGAAACAGCTATTAATACAAAATCAAAACACTTGTGACCAACACCAGTGCCTGGTGGGGTCTGTGTCAGTCAGTAGCCACTAGCCAGAGATGATCACATTCACATGTGAATCTCCAGACTTTCACACCATAGTAATACCAAATTGGTATAAGGAAAAAAACATGAGAGACTCCACATGAAAAATTAACAGTGAAGGTCAAGCAATGAAAGGCAGAAGCAACTCCTGTCTGAGGGACATTCTGCAGCTGTTACACATAAACCTGGTGTGACAGCAGAATATGCACAGAAGGCATTCAACTGTGTGTAAAACACATGGATCAGACATTACAGCAATGCACCAAGTTAAGACTGTCTACTGTTATGCAGAACCCAATGCAAAAGTTATCCAGCTGAGTCTGAACACAGCAAGAAAGTTCAGGCATACTGTGGACTGACAAGATAAAGACGAAATACATGGTAGCTCAGCAATCATACCCTCTGGCTACAACCGTAATAACTTGCATAAAGACAAACCCGACACAGTGTGGGCAGACACTATGATAAACATGAAATATGTAGCTCAGCAATCATAATACTCTCTGGCTGCAACACGATGATAAAGATGAAATATGTAGCTCGGCAATCATAATACCCTTTGGCTGCAACAGTAATAACTTGCATAACGATAAAATAGACCGTATGGGCCGACATGATAAAGACAAATTATGTAGCCCCACAGTATTCCAGATGCAACACCCCATATTAAGTGCAATTTCTCTTAACAGCACAGAGACCAGTCAACTTGGGGCTGGTTTCTCCCCCTTTTTCACTCCAGATCCCCACCACCACCTCCCACTGGCACAGCTATAGAGTTGAGCATAGCGGCCAAGTGAAGACCTCCAGCACCCTATTTGTCCAGCCAGTGCTTTGGGCCCCCGCTCAAGCAGTTGAGACACACTAAGGTCTGATTTATACACACACACAGGAAAGGCTGGCACAAGTTTACTAACTATGCCCCCCTTTTCCCCAGACTACAAGGTAATCATTGCCATCTACTCCTTATCAGCAACTTTAAGGCCCTAACAAAGTGTGTTCAGTCTTACTGTGCAATAGTAATATTAAACATTGGTAGTTTGACCAATGCCAAAGTAGAGTGGCCCACAGTGTCACTAAATAAATATGCAAGTAGTCTCAAAACTTAAATATCTATACCACAACAAAATGTTTAAACATATTTAATAAGAAAATATCCAGTATATATTCACTGTAACAAGCTCAAAACCACATGAAATATTTCACATTGACAGACCCAAAGAAAAACAGTTACAATAAGCCTTGCAATATACCCAAGACAGTACACCTAAAAAGAAAAACACAGGTCAAGGTAAACATCACGGTGATGACAGACTAGAAAAGACAGTTTTACAGTCCAAGCATCTTATACAAATCATGTATCATATATTCACTGTAACATCAAAGTACAAAATCATATGAAAGATTTAAAATAACATTGCAGTAAAAGCAGCCAAACTAAGCCTTGGTATAGACGGTATACCCTAGAAAACGCAGATGAAGAAAAACAGTGATGATAAGCTAGACAAATAGCTACATTAAAGCCTTGTTATATACCGAAGACAGTACACCCTAGAAAAAACACAGGTCAAGGTAAACATCACGGTGACGACAGACTAGAAAAGACAGTTCTACAGTCCAAGCATCTTATACAAATCATGTATCATATATTCACTGTAACATCAAAGTACAAAATCATATGAAAGATTTAAAATAACATTGCAGTAAAAGCAGCCAAACTAAGCCTTGGTATAGATGGTATACCCTAGAAAACGCAGATGAAGGAAAACAGTGATGACAAGCTAGACAAATAGCTACATTAAAGCCTTGCTATATACCGAAGACAGTACACCCTAGAAAAAACACAGGTCAAGGTAAACATCAGGGTGACGACAGACTAGAAAAGACAGTTCTACAGTCCAAGCATCTTATACAAACCATGTAGTCATTATATATTCACTGTAACATCAAAGTACAAAACCACATGAAAGATTTAAAACATTGCAGTAAAAACAGCCAAAGTAAGCCTTGGTATACCCTAGAAAATGCAGATCAAGGTAAATGCAGCAGTGATGACAAACTAGAGAAATGATAGTTCTACAATCAGAGCAAGAACCTTATATAACTCACATAGTCAGTATACATTCACTGTAACATCAAAGTGCACCCACATGAAAAATAAAAAATTACAATAACTGCAGTAAAAACAGCCAAACCAACCCTTGCTATATATCTCAGTCTGCAGACAGTATCCTAGAAAAGTACAGTTGTGTACACTTACCATAAATGTAGATGTTCAAGTGTATTCACTGTTGCAGTCATTGCATTTGGGTAATCCTGCTGGCAGGTTGCCCTAAGTCAGCCTGAATTCCAAAGTCTTGGGTCCTACATCGGCTGGTGTCACCCCTTTCCTGAAATCAGGTCGTCAGGGGTATAAAAGAAGCAGCTGATGCCATTTACTTCAGTTTTTCTTGCCCCAGATGTCAGGTGCCCCCTAAAGGGGTAGCCAAAATTTATATACATGTATATATATATATATATATATATATATATATATATATATATATATATAAATACATGCAGCAATATAAACTTTACCTTCATCTACAAGCAAATACACCACATAGGTTGTATAAATCAGAGAAGGAAAGAAAAGTTCCATCAGAAAAAGGGGGGATGGTAGGAGGGTATCCCGGACTGCAACAGTGAATACACTCGAACATCTACATTTATGGTAAGTGTACACAACTGTACTATGTTCTTCGTGTTTCACTGTTGCAGTCATTACATTTGGGTAGAGTCCCAAAGCTGTGGTTGGGAGGCTGGAGCTAAACAGCATTAGGTGCGGCTTGAGGCCCTGCAGGACTGCTGTGGCAAAGCCTGCCCTGGATTTAGAGTAGAGTGGCAGATGATAGTGCTTTGTGAAGGTGTGCACTGAACTCCAAGTAGCAGCCTCTAAAATGTCTTTGGTTGGTACTCACCTGAGAAAGGCTGATGAAGTGGCTGCAGCTCTGGTAGAATGTGGCCTAATGCCCTTGGGCACTGGCTTGTCATGGCGTAAATAGCAGAAACAAATGCAGTGGCCTATCCACTTTGAAATAGTCTGCTTTGAGATAGCCTTTCCTTGTGATCCTGCAGCAAATGCCACTAGTAATTGCTCTGTCTTCCTGAAAACTTTGGTTCTGTCCAAGTAGAATCTAAACTGTGTGTACATCCAAAGAATGCCAAATTCTCTCCCCCTTGTTCTGTAGATTTGGATAAAAGGTTGGCAGATGAACAGTTTGGTTAAGAGCCATACTGGACACCACCTTAGGCATAAATGTTGGATTTGTCCTAAGAGAGACCTTGTCTGGATGAAAAATGATAAAAGGTTCCACAGCCATTAGTGCTTGTAGCTCTGAAACTCGTCTTGCAGAAGTTATTGTTAGGAGCAGAGCTGTTTTCCATGATAAAAACTTTATATCAGCAGTAGCAGCTGGCTCAAAAGGAGTCAGGGTGAGTTTTTCCAAGACAGAGTTGAGGTCCCATGCAGGTATTGGTGACCTCCTTGGAGGCCTTAAATTTTTAGCTCCTCAGAGGTACTGTTTTAATAAAGGATGAGAAAAGACTGGTAGCTCTGTATTGTAATGAGCCGAAATGGCAGAGGCATGAATTGTAATTGATGAAAAAGATAGGCCTTTATCCAGCATCTCAGTTAAGTATTGCAAAATCTGAGGAATATTTGGTACAGCTGTATCAGTTTCTTGTACCTGGTTCCAAGCACAGAATCTCTTCCATTTCCGAGCATAAGATTTTCTATTGCTAGGCCTTCTGGCTTCCAAAATGACATCCATCACAGCTTTACTGGAGGTGTGTTTTGTATGACTATATTATCTGCCATGCTGCCAGGTTTAAAGTCCTGAGGTGGCTGTGTAGGATCTGATTGTTTTGCTGAGACAGTAGCTGAGGTATTAGAGGTAAGGTCCAAGCTGGGCATTGAGACAAGTTCCTTAGGACTGGATACCAGTACTGGTGTGGCCAGTCTGGGGCAATCAGTATCATCTTTGGCTTTTCCTGTCTGACTTTTAGGAGTACCTTGGGGAGGAGAGGCAGTGGAGGAAAGGCATATACTGATAGTTTTTTCCAGCGGAAAGATAAGGCATCCACTTTCCATGCTAGTCTGTGATAAGTCTTTGTGCAGAATCTTTTTAGTTGGTAGTTGAGGGGAGGCAAATAGATCTATGTCTGGGCATCCCCATTTCCTTGTTATGCTGAAGACTTGTGGTTCCAGCTGCCACTCGTGGGGATCCATGAGTTTTCTGCTTAGTTTGTCTGCCAGAGTTTTTTCCTTTCCTGGCAGGAATTTTGCCTGCAGATGTACTTGATAAGTCAATGCTGTGTCCCACAAAGTCATGGCTAGTCTGCAAAGGGGGTAAGAATGTGTGTCCCCCTGCTTGTTTATATACTACATGACCGTAGTGTTGTCTGTCTTTATCAGTAGTTGTCCCGGATGAAGTAGGTCCTTGAAGGCTGTCAGGGCATTTTGAACAGCTAGCATCTCTTTTTGATTGATATGTAGATGCATTTGGTTTGAAGACCATGTGCCTTGAATGTATCTTCCTGCCATGTGGGCCCCCCAGGCATAATCTGATGACTCTGTTGTTAGGTTCTGCCTGACTGCGGGTAATGAAAATGGCTGTCCCTTGTTTTGGTGACAAGCCTTTGCCCACCATTGAAACTCCTGTTGTAGGCAGGGAATGAGAGTAATCATTGTTTCCAGGCTGTGGCAATGTTGCGTCCAGACACTTTTTAGGTACCATTGAAGTTTCCTCATATGCAGTCTTGCATATGGAATTAGAAGGATGCAGGATGCCATGAAGCCCAAAGCCTGCACAATTTTTCTTGCAGATAACTGGGCTTTTGTTGCCAATCCTTTGAAATAGGTAGTCAGTTGCCTTTGTTTGTCTGGCGTGAGATAAGTCATCTGGGCAGTTGTATTTAAGTTTGCACCCAGGAATATTATCTCTTGTGAGGGTACTAGTTTTGATTTCTTTTCGTTGACTGTGTACCCTAGGCATGTTAAAAGTCTTTTCAGAAATGCCAGACGCTGTAGTCGAATGTCCTTGTTCTCTGCTTGAATGAGCCAGTCGCCCAAGTACGGATATATTTGTATTCCTCTTTGTCTGCAGAAAGCAATTACTGGTGCCAGGCACTTTGTAAAGACCCTGGGCACAGTAGATAAGCCAAAGGGCAGTGCAGAGAATTGGTAATGCATTGAGCCAGCCTTGAATCTGAGGTATCTTCTGCATGATCGCCTGATTGGGACATGCAGGTATGCCTCTTTTAGGTCTAAAGTCACGAGCCAAGCCTTTTTTCCCAGCATGGGCAGAAGCTGCTGCAAGGTCAACATCTTGAATTTTGGTATATCCAGGAAAGTGTTTAGAATAGATAGGTCCAGTATTGGTCTCCATGTTTTGTCCTTTTCTGGGTACCAAGAACAGTCTTGAGTGAAATCCTTGTCCCTGCTCTTGCTGTGGCACTTGTTGAATAGCCCCCATGTCCATGAGGGATGAGACTTGTTTTTGTGCCTCTGCCCATTGATGTTTTGGCAGATCTGGCAACCATTTGCCTTTGGCAGGTTATGGAAGTGAAACGTGTAGCCTTGTGACACTATGTTTAGAACCCATTTGTCCTGGGTTATAATGTGCCAGTTTTGAGAAAAAAGTGCTATTTTTCCCCCTAAAGGTGCTGCCAGGAGAGAAGTGCTTGGAGCAGGCAGGGGGAAGTCATTGGGACAGTTTCCTGTATGGTTGTGATTTGTCTTCTCCAGTTTTGGAGGTAGAAACACCCCATTGCTTAGACCTGTACGAACCTTGCACCTGGGATCTGCGTCTAGGGCGTCTAATCTGCCCCTTTGAAGTCTGTCTGACACTGGAAAGGACCAATTCTTTGTTGGCCAGTTTCTGCTAAACCTAGGTGGCTGTACTTGTAAAAAATCTTTGACAGTTTGCATAGATTTAGCTTTGTCCTTCATTTTCTTTAATACCTCTTCTGCCTTAACACCAAACAAGGTATCATGCTGTAACGGTGCATCTAATAATTTAACTTGACATGATCAGGCAGATTTTGTTCCTTTAACCAAGCATGCCTGCTAATGACAGAACCCGTAACTGCGGCCCTGCAGGGGGCCTCCAGAAAATCAAAACCACATTGCAAAGTATGGTTTCCAACTTGTTCTGCTGCATGCAATAAATCCAGCACATGCCGAATTTACCAACATTTTCTGTTTAAGCAATGTCATGACATATTGCTGATATTTCAGCATATGAAACTGGCAGTTTAAGGCCCTTATAGCCAAGGTAGCAGAAGTGTAAACCTTTTTACCCCATCTATCCAGTGCCCTAGCATCTCTGTCAGAGGGGGTAGGGTTTTTTGCAGTGGAGGCCTTAACCCCTTTGGGAACCTGTGAAATAGTTTCTGGGTCTGCAGTAGGGTTTTTGAAAAGGAATTTATGGGAATCAGTAACCCTGTAATATATATCAGGCTTAACAGGAGCTGCAGGTAAGGAGTCAGAGGTCAGGCTAGACTCTGAAAACACATAATCTACAATGTCTAACACAGGTGGAATAGCTAAAGGCCTGTGTTGAGGTAGTAAAAGGAAGTCCCTGAGCCTCTTTTTAGATTCTGAAAAATCTTGGCTCTCCCAGTGGAAATGCTCTCTTCATGGTATGCAAGGTTTCCCCAAAAGAATAGTCTTTAGGAGGAGAAGCTGAAGGAATAGATTCTTCAGCATCAGAATCCTCATAGGGAGGAACTGAATATTCCTGATCAGAAGAGGAATCAGAAGAAATAAAAATCCGATCTGAAGATTCATAGTCTGTCTCTTGCCTAGGCCTCTTATCAGGAGGGGATGGGAACCCCTGATCAAGGTAATCAAGTCTTCGGCCATTTTGAGCATCTGTTTTTTGGGCATGGAGGCCTGTCCATGTGGCTGTTGAGTTTGTTTCTTTGTCTTTAAAGGAGCTTTAGCCTTTGCCTTTGAAGCTGAAGTTGGTTTAATGTATAATTGCTTAGGTCTGAATACACCCCCAGAAGCCGGTGCCTGCTCAGCGGCTCCGGACCCATCTGAGGGAATAATGTCCGAGGCTCCAATACCTTGAGTTTCCAGTGGCCTAGCCGACTCCATGTGGGAGTCGGTAGCGGTCTGTGACTCTAAGGTAGCGAGTGTCAGGGGCTGCGAAATCACCTCACTAAGAACCGGCGAACTGGCTTAGGAGAAGCTTTGTTGTTGGTTTTGGGCCTCGGTTGCCTGTATTTTTCTTTTTCTTTGCGTTTTTTGTGAAGTCCGGTAGTCGGATGGCTATCCGACGACATTTTATAATTAAATCTGCATCCAAAATAGCTTAATGCAAAGTCATACCGATGCTTAATAGTGCGTTGGTTAAATCTAGCACAAAACCGACAACTAGAGACGTCGTGGTCAGGGCCTAGGCAAGGAATACAGTAAGAATGAAAGTCCTTATGAGGTATTTGCTTCCCACAAGAAATGCAATTATTAACTTTTTCTGACATCGGTCTGGAGCAAGAAAAAAGTTTCCCCAATGGGGTACTTAGCTTTAATGAAGACTATGAATATGAAACTCGAACACGAAAATCTCAGGAGTCGGCCGACCAGCACTTGAGAACTGCTTCTGCTTCGGGCACCGCGTGGCAAGAAAGACTGAAGAAAATGGCGTCAGCTGCTTCTTTTATACCCCTGATGACCTGACGTCAGGGAAAGGGTGACAGCAGCCAACGCAGGACCCAAGACTTTGGAATTCAGGCCGACAGAGGGCAACCTGCGAGCAGGATTACCCAAATGTAATGACTGCAACGGTGAAACACGAAGAACATCTACAGATAAAGATAGATGTGGTGATTACAAACTAGAAATTGTTCTAGTTAATAATCACCACAACATGTTGAACATCTAGATACAGTTACAAGCATCTTATACAAATCATTTGTTGTCACTATCAATGAATGAGACAGTGCCAGCACAGCTAGTGGATTAATATAAGTTTAATATTTACAAAATTCACTAGTAGCTGTGCTGGCAGTATCTCATTCCCCTTGCCACACTAAGCTTTGAAAATCTACCTCTTTCAATCCATCCATATTAAAAAAATTCCACTTACCTCCAGAAAAGCAGCAGCAGGGCTCCTTAAACAATCTCTCAGCCAGAACAGGACAGGCAGCTAACACGAGTTGCAAAGGCAAAGCAAGCAAGCAGCAGGCAGGGGAAAAACACAACACCACCCGGTCCACAGCACTACTCTTCTCTTCCAGGCTCCAGCAGCAAGCAAGCAGCAGGGCTAGGGCTCCCGAGTATCCCGAATCCTTCCTTCCGATTCCAGGCTCCAGCAGCAAGCAAGCAGCAGGGCTAGGGCTCCCGAGTATCCCGAATCCTTCCTTCCGATTCCAGGCTCCAGCAGCAAAAGAAGACAGCAGACAAGGACACAGCCACAAGAAGACCACACCAGGCAATCCACCGAAGACGTCCCGAACAGCTATACAATCCGAACCAGCAAAGAAAAGAAATTTCAGACCTTAAGTACCTAACCTTTTACAAAAAGGCAACACATAGCTGAGAGCACCACTTTTTATGCCTTAATTTTCATGGACTTTTGTGGGCATTGACTAGCAAATCTAAGTGTTGACTGACTGCTTGCTGCATGAGCCTCTTGATGCAGCAAGCAGCCAATCAACCGAGATGTCATTTTTTTCATTGGCGTACAGACGCGCTGACGAAGTGCTTTGTATTTCTGGAGTCTGAGAGAGAAAACTGGAGAACTCTACTGATTTCCAGACACTCCGGGAAAAAAACAGAGGGGTGCCAACACTAGGGAATCCTGGGGCATGGTGGTGGATCTGTAGATTTGGATTGTGGTCTTGCCCACAGTTAGCTGCCCTTGGATAATCTCGGATGCATTAAGCTGAGCAACTAGCCTGGAGGTGTGGATATCCTTAATGAATATGGACACGCCTCCGCATTTAGTGTTTTGGTCCAGGTTAGGTGGCTGAAAGGTGTGGTATGAATTAAAGCCTAGTAATGCAGGGGTGCTCTCAGGAACCTTGAACCAGGTCTCTGTCACTGCACAGATGTCGATGTTATCCATTTTAAGGAGTGCCTCAAATGAGTGCATTTTGAGGTTTAGACGTCTAGCACTGAGTAGCATTACCCTCAGATTTTTCTTGCTTGTACATGTTACGGTGGTGAATTTGTCATTTGATCCTTACCTAAAAAAGGCACTATAGGGGTGGCAAGAGCCTTAGGCAGTATCCAGAATCCCAAGGGTGACAGATGCAGGCCATCTCTGTTGATCATGTCATCCCAGGCAGACAGATACTGGATCCACTTAGAATGACACAAGACGCTTAGCCAATTGTTGAAGTCAATCATTTTGTCCATGTACTGTGGTATCATTCTTGGTGAAGGCAGGATGCTACTCAGGGCTAGGGTCATACCTTGGCTACAAGATTGGAGAGCTCCTCCATTTCTCTTTTCATGTAGTCCAGGGAGGTACATCTCAGGTCATTCACATCAACATGGAGAATGACAAGAGTCATATTTGTACTTGATGTGGAGTGAACTCAGTGTGTGCATTATGTGGCAGATCCTGGCACCTGACAGGCAACTGACAGTAACTTTTTCCTTGTTTAGCCTGGTGAGTGGAACATCAGTGTGCCTGACTATAGAGTCACCTATGACTAGAGTGTTGGGTACGTTGTTATGCCTTATGGGCTGTGGTTGAGTGGCACACTGAGCTTGTGGGCTGTGTGTCATTTGGGTTGTGTTGGGGGTGGAGGTTGCTTGCGTTTCTGCTTTGGTGGTCTATGTTGCTTGAGCAGATTTTTATTGAGAGCCTCCTTGAATGTAGGTGTGTGTTTTGTGTTTCTATGTGTGTGTGCTTTGGCGGTGTAGGTTTTAAGGGACTATGTGATGAGTTTGGTGTGGTACAAGTGTTTACCTTCTCCTCTTGTCTAGTCCAGTCTTGGGTAAAGAGAGCTTTGCTTCCAGTTTGGCTATATAAGTGCATCTCTCACAGGTTGTAGTGTTGGGTGGTAGGAGGAGAGGGTTGTCTGTGTACATGAGGCAATTGCTGCATTGCCCCAAGATGCCCAGATTCATCAGGTAGACAGAAGAAAACACTGGGAGCTGACCCTTAGACATGCCTGGATAGGTGCTTATTTATTACGTACTAAAAACTGTTTTACTCTAAACAAGTGAGGAAAGTTGAGTGCTGTAGTAATTTGTAGCTTATTTAGTGCTTACAATGAGTTCTGAACAAGTGCTGAGCTCAAAGAAACAGATTAGAGTGCTAAAACTAAAAAAAACTGGCTAGTTCTAAGGGAAAATTCGAAGAGCAGACTTTATGGCACCAGAATAGTTTAACCCTAGCTAAGCGGTGATGCATAAAGTGTATTTTTTTAATACAACAGTAGCAAATGAGCAAACTGATTTAAACAAATTAACAGTAAGCCTTCAATCAACAACTCCCAACTTAGAAGGATGTAAGCTACCTGTCCTGCTACAACACTGCAGACCACAAACCTTCTTAATATAAAACAGCTGGTGTGAAGCCCAAGTGCTTAAACCAAAGGCTTAGAACAACAGTTAAAATTTAATCAAGCTACTAACAAGCAGTAATAAATGCAGCAGAATAAATGCAATTAAATACTTTTAAGAACAGGCAGCAAAAGCAAATTAAAGTTATAAAGTAGGAAGAAGCACACACAGTAAAAGCAGATGAATAAAGTGCAATTGTTTTATATATAACAATAGAAAACGAGCAAAGTGATTTAAACAAATTACCCTTTTAACTAGTAAAAAAGCTCAAAACTGAGTGCTGTTCCAGCAGTCTTCAGACAAGTACTAACTGCACATTCCTGCCACTAGGGTGCAGGGAACCTTCTCCAAAAAAGATGGTCTGGATCAGTGCTCAAGTTATACAAATAAAGCTAGATTCAGCAGGCCTGAATCTAGTCTATGCTACAGCAAACAAGGCACAACAATTTCAGAAATAAGCAGGCACAATAAGCCTTTAACCAGAAATTCCCAGCTCAAAAGGGCAGAATCTAGCCCCTCCTCCCACAAGAGTGCAGACCACAAACCTTCTTAATGTAAAATAACTGGCCAAAAGCCCAAGTGCTTAAACCAGAACTAATACACTTTTAGAATAACAGACACTGAGTCTTCAATCAGCAATTCCCAACTTAGAAGGATGTAAGCTACCTGTCCTGCCACAACAGTGCAGACCACAAACCTTCTTAATGTAAAACAACTGGTCTGAAGCCCAAGTGCTTAAACCGACAGGCTTAGAATAACAGGTACAATTTAATCAGGCTACTACCAAGCAGTAATAAATGCAGCAGAATAAATACAATTGAGTACTTTTAAGAAAAGCAAAATAAAGTAGGAGGAAAGACAAATACAGTAAAAGCAAATGAATAAAGTACAATTTTTTTTTAATAAGTAAACAAACAGATAAATAAAGAAATATTGGGAATAAATCAATTTAAAAAATTTCAAACAGAGGTTACATTTAATTTGTGGTACCTTGGAGAGTACCAGTGCACATTTGTTTGTTTTCATTGTTGTTGTCTTTCGGCTTTTCCCGGTTAGGGGTCGCCACAGCGAAACTCCGGTCCACTAATGACTGGCAGTAGATTTTTATGAATGCCGAGGTGCCAGCTTGACGTTCAACCTTCCACAAAGGCACGCCCGTTCACGCGGGTCTTTTGAACGCCCACCCAACAGTGGGGAGGACATGCAGACTCCACACAGAAGGCACTCCCTGCACTCAAGCCAAGAATCGAACGGGAGAATCTCTTGCTGTGAGGCAAAAACGCTACCGCTGTACCACCGCGGCTTCAGAATCTGTTTGTTTTCATTACTTATTAAAATAAACAATTAAATGTTTGTTTACAGGTACCTTGTTTGTGTATACCGTTGGTACTCTTACAGGCCATAAAACACAGTAGGTGGTATTCAGAAAGGAAAAATAGCACAGTGTGTAAAGCTAAACTATGCAGTAAGTGTTGACATGCAGGGCATGTGCAATTCAGAGATTTGTAGCACAATCACAGTGGTATGAAAATTGGTGTGGTCAGTAGTTATATACTAATAATCATATAAGGACATTCAAATGAGATGGATTACAGTAATACATTCATCAAGAAATTAATGTTTTTGTTTGCATATATATTCTATATGCAGCATGCACATTTGTAAGATACTTGCTGATTACATGTTAGGTCGATAAGTTCATAGGTATATAGTAAGCATGCAGTTCAAAAGACCATTCATACAGTTTTGTACCTACTATAAATGTAGATGTCCAATAGATATGCAACTGCAGTCATAACATATGGGTTGTCCTGCCTCAGGCAGCCCTCGGTCGGCCGGATTCCAAAGTCTGGGTCCGACGTTGGCTGATGTCGCATTTCTCTCCGACGTCAGAGTGGCTGGAGTATATAAGCATCAGCCGACACCATTTTCTTCAGTGTTTCTTGCCCCAGATGCCAGGTGCCCTCCAAGGAAGGCTGTAATCAAATTGGAAGACAAAAACAGGATTCCAGACAAAAAAGTGAGCAATAAACAGATACACCATAACAGATATCCCCAGCTAAGAGAAACAGGGATAGGAGTGGACCCAAGGCATAGAGGGGTATGGAGGGAGGGAAAATCCGACTGCAGTTGCATATCTATCGGACATCTACATTTATGGTAGGTACAAAACTGTACTATGTCCTTCAAGAATGCAACTGCAGTCATAACATATGGGTAGAATACCATAGCTTAGCTGGGGGAGGAGGAATGCTCTAGGAAAAAGATGGTGTGGCAATCAAACCCTGCAGGACTGCCGAAGCAAAGCCTGCTCTGGATCTGGAGTATAGAGGGAGATTGTAGTGTTTGGAGAATGTATGCATGGAGCTCCATGTAGCAGCTTCTAGAATGTCCTTAGTAGGCACCCCTCTTAGGAATGCTGTAGAGGTGGCTGTAGCTCTGGTGGAATGTGGTCTGATATTGGCTGGAACAGTCTTTCCATGAAATGAATAACAGAATCTGATGCAATGTCCAATCCATTTTGAAATAGTCTGTTTTGAAATTGCTTTTCCTTGGACTGCAGGGGCGTAAGCCACAAAAAGTTGGTCAGACTTTCTACTGGTCTTCGTTCTGTCCAGGTAGTATCGAAGTTGTCTGTGAATGTCCAAGGTATGTAACAGTCATTCCCCCTTATTCTCAGGATTGGGGAAGAAAGCAGGCAGATGAATAGCTTGATTTAAAGAAACCCTAGATACCACCTTTGGCATAAAAGTAGGGTTGGTCCTTAATGAAACCCTGTCTCTGTGGAAAATTATGAACGGTGGTATAGCCATTAAGGCTTGTAGTTCCAAAACCCTTCTTGCTGAGGTAATTGCCAACAGGAAAGCTGTCTTCCATGAGAGAAATTGCAAGTCAACTGAAGCTGCTGGCTCAAATGGAGGTAGAGTCAGTTTTTCTAGGACAAAATTGAGGTCCCAGGCTGGCACTGGAGCCTTTCTTGGTGGTTTAATGTTCTTGATTCCCCTGAGGAATTGCCTTAGCAAAGGATGTGAAAAGACAGGCGGATCAGTGTTATATCTAGCTGAAATAGCTGATGCATGTATCTTTATGGAAGAATATGAGAGTCCATTCTTTAGCATATCTGCCAAATATTCCAGGATGAGTGGGATGTTCAATAATGATGCATCATGTCCCTTGCTGGTATTCCAAATGCTGAATCTCTTCCATTTTGCTAAGTAAACCTTTCTGGTGGATGGTCTTCGAGCCTCTGTTAGTATCCGCTGAACTTCCTTGGAGAGAGATAGGTTGAGATTATTCATGGGATCTCCCAGGCTGTTAGCTGCAGTGTCTGAAGGTTTGGATGCACTGTTTTGAAGTTGTGTTGAGTCAAAAGTAGAGGCCATTGGGGAAGGGCCCACTTCTTGGTGTGACATATGCTCCGTAGTAGTGGATACCAGTGTTGTCTTGGCCAGTCCGGAGCTATTAGGATCCCCTTGGGTCTCTCTGCTTTGATCTTTAGTAATTCTGAGGTCATCAGTGGCAGAGGTGGGAATGCATAGATTCTTAGGGAGTTCCAGTTGAATGAGAGAGCATCTATTTTCCAAGCTTGTGGATGGTATGTCCTTGAGCAGAATCTTTGTAGATGATGGTTGAGGTGAGAGGCAAATAGGTCTACTTCTGGCCTGCCCCATGTCGAAGTGAGCTGTGTGAAGATCTTCGGATGTAACCTCCACTCGTGTGGATCTGTGAAATTCCTGCTTAGGCTGTCCGCCAGCACATTGTCTTTGCCTGGAACAAACTGGGATTGTAACTGAATGTTTAGGCTCAGTGATTTCTCCCAAAGATGCATTGTCAGTCTGCAAAGGGGGTAAGAATGGGTGCCCCCTTGCTTGTTTATATACCACATCACAGTGGTGTTGTCTGTCCATATCAGTAAATGGCCTTGCTGAAGTTGGTGTTGAAAGGCCTCAATGGCATACATTACTGCCAGCATTTCCTTTTGGTTTATGTGCAGATGTGTTTCCTTTGGAGACCATTGTCCTTGTATACACCTGCCTTCCATGTGCGCCCCCCATCCAAAGTCTGAGGCATCTGTGGTTATGGTCTGTGTTATCTGTGGTTTTTTGAATGACATACCTGTGTTTGCCTGGCTTACCGAGGCCCACCATAGGAATTCCTTTTGTAGGCATGGGATGAGCTGTATGGTTGTCTCTAAGTTGTTGCTGTGCTGAGACCATAGGCTTTTTAGGTACCATTGAAGCTTTCTCATGTGTAGTCTTGCTAATGGAACCAGGAGAATGCAGGATGCCATGAACCCCAGGGCCTGTAGGAATCTCCTTGCAGTCATCTGGGTAAGTTTTGCCAAACCTTTGAAATAATGAGTTAACTTCTCTTGCTTGTCTTCTGTTAGGTAAGCCATTTGAGAGGCTGTGTCTAATTTGGCTCCTAAGAAGATTATTTGCTGGGATGGCTGAAGTCTTGACTTTTGGAAGTTGACTGTGTATCCCAGAGCTTGAAGTAATAGTATGACATAGTCCAAGTTTTTTGTCAACATCAATTTGTCGTCCGCTTGTATGAGGCAGTCGTCCAGGTACAGGTAAATTTGGATCCCCTGGAGCCTGCAATGAGCAATTACTGAAGCCAGGCATTTTGTGAACACTCTGGGCACAGTAGATAAGCCAAATGGCAATGCTGAGAATTGATAATGCTCTGGCCCTGCAAGAAATCTGAGGTATCTTCTGCAGCTGTGTCTGACAGGGACATGCAGGTATGCCTCCTTCAGGTCCAGAGTAATCAGCCAAGACCCCTTGCCCAGCATGGGAAGGAGTTGCTGTAGAGTCAGCATTTTGAACTTTGGTACTATGAGAAAGGTTCACTCGATAAATATGAAAGTCCACAAAACCATAAAATAAGACTCCGTGTGACCAGACCACAATGTTCTTTAATAACAAAAGTTAAAATTCAATAGATTCAGCGCTATCGTCTTCCGCAAGCAGACTTCATCTGATGAAGTCTGCTTGCGGCAGACGATAGCGCTGAATCTATTGAATTTTAACTTTTGTTATTAAAGAACATTGTGGTCTGGTCACACGGAGTCTTATTTCATGGTACTATGAGAAAGGTGTTTAATGCGGACAAATCCAGTATTGGTCTCCATTGAGATTCTTTCTTGGAACAAGGAACAGTCTTGAGTAAAACCCCTGGCCTTGTTCGTGTTGTGGAACTCTTTCTATTGCTTTCATCCGAGTCAGCAGAGAGATTTGCCTGGTTTTGTGGTAGGTTTGGCATGCTTTGTTTTCTTGGTAAGGTATGAAAGTGGAACCTGTAACCTCGGTCTATAATGTCCAAAATCCATTTGTCCTTTGTCAATCTGTGCCAATTGTCTGCAAACAGAGATAATTTCCCGCCCAAGGGAGCTTCTATTTGTTCCCTGGTAGGCGGAAGTAGAGGAAAGTCATTGAGATTGTGGTTGTGGGGCAGGTGAAACCCCTGTGTCACTTCTTTGGTTTGCTGGCTGCCATTGGCGTCCCCTGTAAGGACCTCTGTATTATCCTCTTCCTCGGCCACGTCTGTTTTTACCCCTTTGAAACTTTTCAGGATTAGGAAAGGACCAGTTTTTTGAAGGCCAATTCCTACTGAATCTGGGGGGTTGAACCTGGAGGAAATCTTTCACCGTCTGAACTGATTTTGCTTTTTCCTTGATGGACTTTAACACATCCTTAGCATTAGCACCAAAAAGCTTGTTCTTTTCCAAAGGTGCATCCAGAAGTTTTGCCTTTACATGATCTGGTAGAGGTTGATCTTTTAACCATGCATGCCTACGAATGACTGCCCCTGTCATAGCTGCCCTACATGAAGCTTCCAGTGCATCATATCCACACTGCAGGAAGTTATTGCTTACTTGCTGAGAGTTATGTACAGCTTCCTGCAAAGACTTCCTGTCTAAAGGATCAGGACAGGCCAATGTTTTCTGTAAATCTTCTAACAGGAAATCCTGATATTGTAACATATGAAGAAGGCAATTCAAAGCTCTCATAGATAAAGTAGTGGAGGTGTAAACCTTTTTACCCCATCTCTCTAATGACCTAGCTTCCCTGTTGGAGGGCAAAGGATTTTTAGAAGTGGAAGCTGAAACACCTTTAGGTCCCTGGGAAATAGTTTCCAAATCAGCAGTATGGGCCCTGAATAAATGGGAATGTGTTTCAGGGACCCTGTAATACCTGTCTGGCTTGGCTGGAGCAGGAGGAGAGAGTCAGGGTAACACTAGAGTCAGAATATAAATCATCCAAGACATCAAGCACAGGAGGAATAGCTAAGGGCCTGTGCTGGGGCTTTTAAGGAAAGTCCGGCGCTTTCTGGAATCAGAATATTCCTGGCCTTGCCACTTGAAATGTTCCCTCATGGTATGCAGAACTTCCCCAAAAGAAATATCCTCAGGAGGGAGGCCGAGGGATGGAATCCTCTGCATCCGAGTCCTCATAGGTCTGGAAGAGCTCTTCCTGGCCATCAGAGTGGACAGAGTCCTCAGAATCTTCATCTGAAGGAATAGGGTCACAGGGTTCAACCCGGGGCCTTTTATCAGAAGGAGGCTGGGATCCTCTCTCAGGATGGGCCTGTGAGCCTCTAATCATAGCAATTAAGTCAGCAGCCATAGTCATAATTTGTGTCTCTGGAGTAGGCTGAGGTAAGGCTTTAGCAGAAAGATGCTTGGTCTTGCTGGCCACCTTAGCCCTAGTGTAGGCCTTAATAGACATGGTCATAGGAGGCCTGGCAGCTCCACGTGCAGGAGTGACCTTATCTACAGCAATGGTCTCGGGCATTTCCTCGGTATCCGGAGGAAAATCAATAACTGGCGTCGGAGTGATATCCAGAATCGGGGTCGTCGGTAATGCGGTGACTTCGGTTCGGAGCGGTGGAAAAACCGTCTCAGGGGGAACCGGAGCACTCGTGGTAGGTTTTGGCGTGGAGTCGGAGGTAGACGCGGGCCGAGGAAGTCGGCCCCGGTCTTTTCGTTTCTTGGGAGTTTGCGATGTCGGAAGCTCCGACGGCATTGTATAGGCAAATTTTTCGCCGAAAAAATCTTCAGCGAACTCCGCCCGGCGCCTGAGAGTGCGCTTGTTGAAGCGAGCACAGGCTACACAGGCCGAGACGTCGTGGTCTGGGCCAAGGCAAGGAAGACAGTAAGAGTGGAAATCCTTATGAGGTATTTGTTTACCACAAGAAAGACAATTGTTAATTTTTTCAGTAATTTCTGACATCAGCTGAGGCAAGAAAAGGTCCCCAACGGGGTGCTTAGCTTTTTTGATGACTTCGGAATCGAAGAATACAGGAGCTGACCGACCGGCACTTGCGAACCGCTTCTGCTTCGGGCACCGCGCGGCAAGAAAGACTGAAGACAGGAGCTGACCGACCGGCACTTGCGAACCGCTTCTGCTTCGGGCACCGCGCGGCAAGAAAGACTGAAGAAAATGGCGTCGGCTGATGCTTATATACTCCAGCCGCTCTGACGTCGGAGAGAAATGCGACATCAGCCGACGTCGGACCCAGACTTTGGAATCCGGCCGACCGAGGGCTGCCTGAGGCAGGACAACCCATATGTTATGACTGCAGTTGCATTCTTGAAGGACATCCATAGCCAGCTAAGCCTGAGCACTATTGAGTGAGCTAAGTTCCATGGTCAAGAAGCACCATGCTGTATACCCCAAAGAGGATTTATGATTTCCAGGCGATTCATTCAGAATATTACTGAATGCAGCCCATGTGTAATGTTGCTTGACATGCATATGAAGAGGTAAATGGAACCGGAAAACACCAAGAAAAGCTCGTACATGAGAGAGTAAAATATAATCCTTTATTCCACAGTTTAGCGCTTTCAACTGGAACACCCCAGTCTTCTTCAGAACCATTTAAATTATGCACATATCCTGATTTATATAGTCAAAGTGAGTCAGTCAATAAAAACTGACTCACTTTGACTATATAAATCAGGATATGTGCATAATTTAAATGGTTCTGAAGAAGACTGGGGTGTTCCAGTTGAAAGCGCTAAACTGTGGAATAAAGGATTATATTTTACTCTCTCGTGTACGAGCTTCTCTTGGTGTTTTCCGGTTCCATTTACCTCTTCATAGTTGGTGACAGTTTGTTTTTTTACTGGTGACATGCATATGACATGCATTGGAAGTTTACTCAATAAATACAGGATTCCTTGGGATGGAAATCTGTTGTGCCAGCCATGTTCTATTTCTCGGTCTAAAAAATATTAGCCTTTGTTGTGGGTTTTCACGGTGGTGTGTGTTTTGCATATATGTAAGAGGTCAAGCAGGGTGGAATGGGCCATGTACCCTACTCATGGCCAGCACCCTGTCTGCTGAAGACTGGCATACAGGACAGGAACTGCACATATCAAAAATGTCATTTGAACCCTTGATATAAGCATCACCATGAATAGTAGGCAACAGTAAGGACTGTGGAAGGATGTACAGCTCAGCAAACTGTGTGGCCTCAGTGTAAATAACATAACTTTGGCTTAAACACACATTTTACATGTTGTACCAGAACACATCACAGGTAATGTCAGCATGTTCCAGAACATGATATATAAAACAGGTGTTTCCATTCACATGAATGAGCACCAGCAAGGTACCAGGCAATCAAAAATGCAGAAAGCTCCAGTCAACAAAAGGTATTGTTGGAAGGTGAAATGTGGGTCTTACAGAAAACACCCAGGTTCTACACATAAGGCAACAATGTTAGGTGTGGTATAAGAGGTTATTTTTCAGCTATCTTTCAGAAGTTCTCCCATGATGTCATTGCCAACTGCACATGAGAAACTGCCGCTGTGCTAAATGATTGTGGAATCTAACTGAACATGGGGTATATGTTTGGGGTACAAGCTTCATCACTCCACTGTTTTCTTCAGTACAGCCCTCACCTGAAGCTGGGTAAGCAGGGTACCCTTCTGATGGCAGTAGACTGCTCCTTCTTAAGTGCCAGTCTATGATGAAACTGTGTGAGTGTGCTTCTGTGTTGTAATGCTGTAGACATTGTACTACATTCCATTCTGTGGCTCGTGAGGCTGGAGCCAGCTATAGGTTCTTCACTTCCTGATCGGTCATGGGTTGCTCCTATTTATCATTAGAATATTCTTATTTTGGCCAGCTAAATGCTTTACATAGGACCGAAAAACAGTCTGTTGTATTACTGATGACATATTTTGGAGTTTGTCCCATAAGGCTTGAACTGCCTCCCCATGGCTTTGTACAGCCAGATGATTGTTTGCCAGGTGTCATGCTGCCTTCAACTTGTTCTAACAGTAGCAGGGTGTGTGCCTTCTACTGTTTTAATGCTATGAGTCATAGAACTGGACAGCCTTGCACCTTCCTAGTGTCTCAAAAATGTTGTGTACCCTTTTTGTAAGCCACCTAATTACCTGTACAGAGGGTGTTTATTATCGGTTATTCTCATATGTCCACTGATACTATGAGTTAATTTGCACCCACACTGGTAACAGTGCTGTTTCCAGTACATCCACTGATACTGTGAATCAATTTGTACCCACACTGGTACCACTGCTGTTTCCAGTACGTCTACTGATACTGTGAATGAATTTGTACACACACTGCTACTGGTGCTGTTTCCGGTGCCACTTCCTTGAAATGAGGCCACTGTGAAAGGAACATAGTGTAAAATGTCCAGTTATTCTTCACCTCACCCTTTTTGCTGATTGCTCCCTGCCTGAGCTATACATATGTTGCCCGATTTTGAGTTGAGGAGTACCTTGTTTGCCTTCAGTTTGTATATCCAGGAAGAGCTCCATCTCTGTAATGGCAAATTAATGTCTACCAGTAATTACTCTTGGCTACCTGTTGCTGAGCTTGCTTCCTCCTAAATACCTCTTCCCACCAAATTCTTGGGGATATGGCAACAGTTATCCTGAAAAAAAGCAGTGCAGTCAGTGTGTGTCAACACACAAATAAGATTATCATCTCTAAAAATTTAGATGACTGAAGGCAAGAAAAAGTGCAGTTTTGTACCTACCATAAATGTAGATGTTCGAAGATCCACATTGCTGCAGTCCTTACTTATGGGTAGTCCGCTGTCCTCGGTCGGCCCGAATACCAAAGTATTAGGCTGACGTCGGTCATGGGGGCCTAGATCTGACATCAGAGCGTCAGGGTATAAAGGCGCATGATCGACGTCATATCCTCAGTCTTTTCTTGCCCCAGATGTCAGAAGGCCAAACCAGAAAGGCCACAGCCAAAAACAGAATACCTACCAAAAACATGCCCAACAACAACCATCACCTAAAGCATAGCACCAAGTCAAACTACAGTGGGGAAGGAGGGAGGGTAAATTGGACTGCAGCAATGTGGATCTTCGAACATCTACATTTATGGTAGGTACAAAACTGTACTATGTTCTTCATCTCACATTGCTGCAGTCCTTACTTATGGGTAGAATCCCAAAGCAACGGAAAGGGAGGATGGTAAAAATCATAAAGCATTAGGGGCGCTAAAATGCCCTGTAAAATTGCAGTGGCAAATCCAGCCCTAGACTTAGAATAAAGAGGAAGGTGGTAATGTTTAGAAAAGGTATGCACTGAACTCCAAGAAGCTGCCTCCAAAATGTCTTTGTAGCTACCCCCCTTAGAAAGGCCGTAGAAGTAGCAGTAGCCCTAGTGGAATGAGGCCTGATTCCAGCAGGAATCTCCTTACCATGATGGGAATAACAGAAAGAAATACAAAACCCAATCCATTCAGAAATAGTTTGTTTTGAAACAGGTTTACCCTGTGAACCCAAAGCAAAAGAAACAAACAATTGCTGAGACTGTCTGAACTCCTTGATTCTGCTCAAATACTAACGCAACTGCCTGTGAATATCCAAAGTATGCAAAAGTTTCTCTCCTTTATTTTGGGGGTTTGCATAAAAAGTAGGCAAATGAATAGTTTGATTTAAGGCCACACTAGAAACCACTTTAGGCATAAAGGAAGGATTAGTACGTAAAGATACCCTATCCTTATGAAAAATCAGGAAAGGCTCCACTGCCATGAGGGCCTGTAATTCAGAAACCCTTCTTGCAGAGGTAATGGCCAACAAAAAAGCAGTTTTCCATGACAAATACTGTAACTCGGCAGTAGCTGCAGGCTCAAAAGGTTGTAGAGTAAGTTTTTCCAACACAAAATTGAGATCCCAAGCAGGAGTAGGAGCTCACGTGGGGTCTTATATTCTTTGCCCCTCTAAGAAATTGCTTAAATCAAGGATGAGAGAATAAAGGAGGGTCACAATCATAGTGAGCAGAAATGGCTGCAGCATGAACCTTTATTGAGGAGAAAGACAAACCCTTGTCCAATAGCTCAGTAAGATATTGAAGAGCAACACTTAAATCAGGTCTGGAGACATCAAGGTCCTTTCCTTTGCTCCAAATAAAAAATCTCCTCCATTTATCCGCGTAAACTTTCCTGGTACTAGGCCTCCTGGCCTCCAAAATAACATTCAAAACTTGTTGTGGAAGCTGAGACCTTCCAGAGTCTAAAACAGAATATGCCAGGCTGTTAGATGCAGAGACTGAATCTTGACATTGAGGAAGTGACTGTCCTCTTGTGACAAAAGGTGCGGAATCAAAGGCAGAGGCCATGGAGGTTCTCGTACTAAACTCCTCAGTAGTGGGTACCAGTGTTGTCGAGGCCAATCCGGTGCTATCAAAATCATGGTTGGCTTGCCTGGTCTGGCCTTCAAAAGTACCTTGGGAAGAAGAGGCAGAGGTGGAAAGGCATATACATGCAGATTGTTCCAACTGAATGATAGAGCGTCCACCTTCCAAGCTGTGTGATGAAACATTTTTGTGCAAAACTTTGGCAACTGGTAATTTAGTGGAGAAGCGAACAGATCTATGTCTGGAGTTCCCCATAACACTGTCAACTGTTGAAATACATGAGGATCCAATTTCCACTCGTGAGGATCCACTATTTGTCTGCTCAATACATCTGCTAAGGAGTTCTGTGCTCCTGGTAGAAACCTTGCCTGAAGATTGAGGTGTAGATTGAGAGCAGTTTCCCACAGAATCATCGCTTGCCTGCAAAGAGGGTAAGAATGGGTTCCCCCCTGCTTGTTGATGTACCACATGACAGTAGTGTTGTCTGTTTGAATCAACACCTGCCCTGGGTGAAGTAAATCTTTGAAAGCCATCAATGCAAACTGGACTGCTAACATTTTCTTCAAGTTGATATGCAAATGTTGGAGTTTGACAGGCCACGTGTTTTGCACCCATTTTCCATTGAGGTGTGCCCCCCAAGCCTTGTCCGCCGCATCTGTCGTTAGAATCTGACTGCCCTCTGGCCGGGTCACAGAGAGTCCCTTGTTTAGGTGACATTCCTGAGCCCACCACAAAAACTCCTTCTGAATGCAAGGTATTATCTGAATGACAGTGTCTAGATCTTGGCAGTGCTGTGTCCACACATTTTTGAGATACCATTGAAGCTTCCTCATATGCAATTTGGCATTGGGAAGCACCAGAATACAAGATGCCATGAACCCCAAGGCTTGAAGGACTGTCCTTGCAGTCAGCCTGGACCGTAGAGACATTTGCTGGAAATAAAGAGAAAGGCTTCTTTGTTTGTCCGGGGTAAAAAGGCCATCTGGGAAGCTGTATTCAGTCTCACACCCAGAAAGCACATGTCCTGAGAGGGTACTAGACTGGACTTTGTTTCGTTCACAGAATACCCTAGGCATCTTAACACTGCCATCACATACTGTAGATGATGAAGAAGTTCGTCCTTTTCTTGTGCAATAATCAGGCAGTCGTCCAAATAAGGATAAATCTGTATTCTTCTTAGTCTGAAAAATGCTATCACTGGAGCCAGAACCTTTGTGAACACTCTGGGCAGTAGATAAGCCAAAGGGCAATGCAGAGAACTGATAATGTAAATTTCCAACCCGAAAACGCTGGTACCTCCTGCAACTGGGCCTGATAGGAACATGAAGGTAAGCCTCTTTGAGATCCAGAGTAACCATCCAGTGATCTTTTCCCAACAGAGGTAAAAGTTGTTGTAAAGTCAGCATCTTGAACTTTGGAATGTCCAGGTAAGTGTTGAGGATAGATAAATCCAAATTTGGTCTCCACGTGTTCCCTTTCTTTGGAACTAGAAACAGGCGAGAATAAAATCCTAGGCCCACTTCTGACAGAGGAACTGGCTGTATAGCTCCTATTTGAAGAAGTAAAGAAATTTGTCTGTGAGCCTCTATCCTTTGCGAGGAGGGACGTCTGGCATGCCTTTGAAAGGAGGCATGGTGTGGAAATAGAACTTGTAACCTCGGTTTATAATGTCCAATACCCATTTGTCCTGGGTGACTAAATGCCAATTTTGCTTGAAAAGAGCCAACTTTCCTCCCAAAGGAGCTGCCCGGCAAGAAGAATCTGGCAGCTGAAAATGCAGGTCATTGGGCCTGTTTACGAAAGGACTGGCCCCTGCCCTCACCAGCAGATTGAGCAGGCGAACTCCATTGTCTCGGCCTGAAGGTACTCTGAGCTCTGCCCCTACCAAGCCTAGATCTACCCCTAGACTGAGAATCAGAAGTAGGTCGTCCACCCCTTAGTAGGCCAATTTCTACTAAACTTTGGAGGTTGTACCTGCAAAAATCTTTAACAGTCTGCATAGACTTAGCCTTGTCTTCCATTTTCTTTAAGACTGACTCCACAGGAGGACCAAACAAAACTTCAGACTGTAAAGGGGCATCGAGAATTCTAGACTTAACATGCTCAGACAAATTCTGATCCTTAAGCCAGGCGTGCCTACGAATAACTGAACTAGTGGCAGCCACCCTAGAAGAAGCCTGTAAAGCATCAAAACCACATTGCAAAGAGTGCTTACCCACCTGTTCAGAAACATGCACTAAATCCTGCAATTCTTTACACTCTATGCCCTCTGCCAAAGCATCCACTTTAGATCTTAGCTGAGAAAGGAGGAAATTCTGATACTTCAACATATGAAACTGGCAGTTCAAAGCTCTCATTGCTAAAGTAGAAGAGGTATACACCTTCTTACCCCATCTATCCAAAGCTCTAGCTTCCTTATCCAGAGGAACCGGATTCTTAACAACAGAGGCTCTAACACCCTTAGGCCCCTGACTAATAGTTTCTGGGTCCGCCCTAGGACTCTTATACAGATGTTTATGAGCCTCAGGCACACAGTAATACCTGTCCGGTCTGTGGTAAAAACAAGAACTCCCTAAGCCTCTTCCGTGAATCAGAGTAATCCTGTTCCTCCCACTTAAAATGCTCCCTCATGGAATGCAGAGTTTCTGAAAATGAAAAATCCTCTGGAGGAGAAGCAGAAGGAGTGGAATCCTCTGCATCAGAATCAGAATAAGGAGGGAAATCTTGAATGTCTTCAGCAGAAGACTCGGAATCATCTGAGGCCTGCTCCAAACTTTCCAACTCTGGCTCCATCCTGGGCCTCTTATCAGGAGGGGGCTCTAATTAATGTAATCAAATCCTCTGCCATTTTAAGCATGTGCTTTTTAGGCACAGACCCTGAAGAACCAGAACTGACACCAGAGGAAGGCAAAACAGACCTGCCCTTAGAAGGAGCCTTAGAAACAGTAGCAGAAGGCCTAACCACCTTAGGCATAGAAGGGAGAATAGTAACCTGAGAGGCCCCTTCAGCCTGACCTGCCTCCTGAGAGGCCACATCTTGTAAAATCAAAGTTTCCCCCTGGGACTCAACAGAAACTTCAGCCGGATCCACCTGTTCAGCTGTAGCTTCTAAAGGTCCAGCGTCCGAAATGGACGAATCATCCTGCCTAGGCTTTAAAGATTTGTCTTTGCGCTTCTTAGTAGAAG
Organism: Protopterus annectens; assembly: GCF_019279795.1. NCBI lineage: Eukaryota > Metazoa > Chordata > Ceratodontiformes > Protopteridae > Protopterus > Protopterus annectens. The sequence continues at coordinate 1,269,812,623 of NC_056732.1, read as the reverse complement.
CAGGCGTCGGAACATCCGACGGCATATTATAATTACACCTTTTGCCAAAGACTAACCTAGCGCAATCTTACCTCCGTTTTATAGTGCGCTTATTAAACCTAGCACAAAACTGACACCCGACTACGTCGTGTTCCGGTCCCAAACAAGGAATACAAAGCGAGTGGTAATCCCTATGCGGTATCTGTTTCCCACAAGAAATACAATTATTCACTTTTTCTGACATCCGGTAAGTAACTGAGGCAAGAAAAAACAAAAATATTCCCCAACGGGGTACTTAGCCCAACTTGGTATCGGTCTGAAACTCCGAAAATGAAAAATTTCAGAACGCCGAATGGCACTTGCAACGCTGCTTCTGCATCGGACCATGCGGCAAAAAAGACTGAGGATATGACGTCGATCATGCGCCTTTATACCCTGACGCTCTGATGTCAGATCTAGGCACCCATGACCGACGTCAGCCTAATACTTTGGTATTCGGGCCGACCGAGGACAGCGGACTACCCATAAGTAAGGACTGCAGCAATGTGAGATGAAGAACATCTCTTGTTACTTGATAGGTTTGTAGGTGGTAAATGGGCAACTGACCCAAAGGCCTTTATAAAAGTCTTTATAAGCCTAGCTGTGTTTACTCAATATAATAGTAGAGAAACCCAATATAACCCAACTCAAGATCTTGGTTAGCAATAACTGCCCATATCTAGCAGGGTCATAGGTGAAATCTCTGGCAAGGAATTTATGGTTTCCCATCCAGTCAACCAGGCTACACTTAGCCAGGATCATAGAGAGGCTGTGTTTGGTGTGAATTGGTAGCCTATTCCAGAGGACTGGCAACCTATGAGAGAAATATCTGTTCCTCCAGCAGGTCCTATTTATGTCACAGGCCAGGTTAAGGTCCCTAGAGCAAGTGACCCTTATCCCACTTGACTTGCGGATGTGCAGCATTTCCATTAGGCATGGATCTAAGATTGCTCTGCAGGCCAGGCACAAGTCTCCTGCAGTTAGTTTGTATCCTACCGAGTACAATGACAGTAACTTCAGTCTGTCAATGTATGGCATGTGCTGGAGATGTTGAATTTTCTTGGTTAGAAATGTCTGAGGTCTCTCAAGTTGCTGCAGGTGCCTGGTAAGGTACATACCAAAGGGAGCATTGTACTCAATTATTGGCCAAATAAAGGTCGAGTACAGGGGACCTCTTTCACTCTTGAGGCAATACCTTTGCTAATGAACTGAGCGATGTAGAATGCTTCCCTTACCACAGTAGACACATGGTGGTCAAAGTTTAGGCTACAGTCAACTTCTGTTCCCAGATCTCTCACTACTGAGTTGTTACATAGGGTACTATTTATAGGATAGTCTGCAGGGATATTGTTTTTACCAAAGGGGATGATAACACTTTTGTAGCATTGAGTTTGAGTCCATGGCTTTGGCACCAATCAATGGTTTGAGTAAGTCCCAATATATTGACATTGCTTGGGGATTCAACAATTGCACCTAATTTGAAGTCCTCAGCAAACTTAGTCAGTCAGTCACAGCCCCTCTGTTGTGGCCTGAGAAGTATATTCCAAACAATAGGGGGCCCAGCACTGACCCCTGTGGAACTCCACTGGTGAAAGGTCTGCTGGTTGAGGTAAAGACCCCAACTCTGACGGAGTGTGATCTGTTGGTCAGCTAGTTACCAACCTACCTGGCAACATAAGGGTTGATATTCAACTGGGAGTGTTTCATCAATGATGCCCAAATGTGGGACTGTGTCGAAGGCCTTGGCTAAGTGAAGGTAGGTTGTATGCACAGATATGCCTCCATTTATGGCTCTGGTGACATCTTTGAAAAAAGTCTGCCAGGTTTAACAGGCATGACCTGTCTTTGACAAAACCAAACTGTGTCAGATCAAGGGTTTGAAGATCAACTATGTCCTTATTTATAGGGTCCATGATGATTCTTTCTGTGGCCTTACAGATAAGGCTTGTTAAGCTTATGGGGTCTGTAGTTTGAGTCACACTTTTAATACTATTGTCAAGTAGCATATGACAAATTGGAAAAAAATATTACTTGTAAAACTAGCAATAATGGGTCAGCAATACGAATGCTGTTAGGAGCAGCTACACTCTCACCTTATTCAAAATACCTCCTGCATGCCAGTGTATGAGAGTGTGCACGTGTACATGTACATATAGGTTCATAGTTCAGTACTAAGCTAACTGCCCTTGCGAGCCATTTTAAGCCTAGCCAATTATCCCTTGTGAGACTCAAACCCTGCATCTTGTGTTTGTAAGGCAAACACCTTAGCCATTAAGCCACCCTCCCAACCCACTAACCCACCAATACGCAACACATATAGGTGCATGTATGTCTGTATACATACAGAGACACTCAGAACCTCAGAATCAGATGCATGGGTGTGTATATATATATATATATATATATATATATATATATATATATATATATAGATAGATAGATATATATATATTTTTTTGGTGTGTGTGTGTAGACATACAAATATACGTGGATCTATAATGACAAAGATGAACAGCAAATACATTTTAAACAACCAAAACAATACATGTGATAAACACATAATGACACATGCATTTATTTATTTAAATTATCTATTATCTATTTCCATCTTGATAAGGGGAGAAGTGGTTTCAACACAGCCATTTGAGTCACAAAAGAGACAAGTTTGAAAAAAGTTAAGAGAATTTCAGTATTAACAGTGAAGTACACTACCAAAACAATTATGTGCACTGCATACAAATTTTAATAAAATACACATATCCATCATATACAATTTTAACAGACATTGAAGAATGCCTTGAATTGCAAGCTGGTCAGTAAGACATAGCAGGGCTATAGTTTTACAACCGCATCAATACTAAGTTAGATTACATATTGCATACATACTTATGCACACAGATAGGAAAATATATGAAAATATTGAGACTACTTTCAAATGGTAACCAATGTAACTGTACTGCAGTCAAATATTCAGGAAAAGAGTGAAAAATCCATACATTTTATCATAATGCAGGGAAGAAAAAGAAAATAAATCCATTTGAATGGAATCAGTATTATACAAACTGTAACTATGGGATTCCTGAAGGGAGTCAGCTAATGGGAAGATACTTTTAGTACAGTAACAAGATTCATTTTCAAAGTTGCTTGACATGTTTTTATTGAAACATTGCGAGACTTTTATTCTTCTAGAATCTTAGGACATTTACATCTCGTGGGTTTGTTTCCAAGATGCAAATTGTTCAAAGCAATGCTGCCCTGTCAAATGAGGGAAACCATCTTAAAAATGTACGTCTGCTTGAGTACATGCACTAAAAAGCAACACTATTGCTGACCATATGAAAAATAATTACCAGTGATAGGAAAAAAGCATGTAGCAACAAGCATGAAACAAAAACAAAAACAAACAAAAGAAAATACAATTGCCTAGGCTCCACTAACTTTTACAAAAAACAAGCACATACTAAAGATGTAATTTCACTGCTGCAAAGGCTGCAGATCTGAGTGTGACTAGATAGCATGCCTGGCTGAGGCTAAATCATTTGACTAATCTAATAGCCTATGGGTGGGGGAAGGAAAAAGTACAGTTGTGTACACTTACCATAAATGTAGATGTTCATGTGTATTCATTGTTGCAGTCATTGCATTTGGGTTATCTGCCTGCAGGTAGCCCTCAGCCGGACTGAATACCAGAGTCTTGGATTCCTGTGTCGGATGCTGTCTCTTCTTCCATTACGTCAGGTCGTTAGGGGTATAAAACATGCAGCCAACCCATTACATCAGTTTTTCTTGCCTCAGATGTCAGGTGCCCCCATAATGGGAAGCAATTATATGTTATGTTACACCTCCAACAAAAAGCAAATATACCAGAAAGCTAAAATACACCAAACAAGAAGGAAAGGTAGAGCCAAGAGAAGCCAGGGGGCTGGAGGGAGGGTAACCAGGACTGCAACAGTGAATACACTCCAACATCTACATTTATGGTAAGTGTACATAACTGTACTATGTTCTTCGTGTTTCACTGTTGCAGTCATCACATTTACGTTGATTCCCAAAGCTAAGGAAGGGAGGAGGAAGTTAGAGAGCATTAGGATCGGCTATTAAGCCCTGCAAAACTGCAGTGGCAAAACCAGCTCTGGACTTAGAAAAAATAGGCATGTGATAATGCTTGGGGAAGGTATGAACAGAGCTCCAGGTAGCAGCCTGTAGGATGTCCCTGGTAGGGACCCATCTGAGAAAGGCTGTAGAGGTAAATGCAGCCCTGGTGGAATGTGATCTTATCCCCTGTGGGGTAGGTTTTCCATGGTACTTATAGCAGAAATTAATGCAATGGGCTATCCATTTAGAAATGGTTTGCTTTGAAATGGCCTTCCCCTCTGCCCCTGCAGCAAAGCCAACTAGCAGCTGTTCAGATTCCCTGAGAGGCTTAGTCCTGTCCAAATAAAATCTAAGTTGTCTGTGTACATCCAAAGAGTGCAGAATTCGTTCCCCTTTGTTTTGTGGATTAGGAAAAAAGGTAGGCAAATTAATGGACTGATTTAGGGCCACACTAGACATCGCCTTGGGCATAAAGGAAGGATTGATCCTGAGGGAAACCCTGTCTGCATGGAAGATAATGAAGGGCTCCACTTGCTGAAGTGATGGCTAGAAGGAAGGCCGTTTTCCAAGAAAGGAATTTCAACTCTGCAGTTGCAGCTGTTTCAAATGGAGGGAGAGTGAGCTTTTCCAATATAAAGTTAAGGTTCCAGGCTGAAGTAGGGGCTCGCTTGGGGGGGGGGTATTACATTTTTAGCCCCTCTGAGGAATTGTTTTAACAGGTGGTGAGAGAAGAGGGGTGGTTCAGTACTATAACGTGCTGAAATTGCACAGGCATGAATTTTAATTGAAGAGAAGGATAGGCCCTTGTGGAGCTTTTCTGTTAAGTACTGAAGAATATGAGGTAAACTGGGCACCGTAAGTCTGGCTCCAGGAACAGTATCTTTTCCACTTTTCAGCATAAGATTTTCTAGTACTAGGTCTCCTTGCTTACAGAATGACCTCTAGCACCTGCTTACTGAGGGATGCTATTGGAGAGCTCAAGGAATTAGCCAGGCTGCAAGGTTCAGGGTTTGAAGCTAAGAGGGCAGAATCTGGCCCGCCTGCTGGGACAGCAGGGAAGGTGTCTGAGGTAGGTGCCACGGATCCAGCAGTATCATGCTGCGCAAGAGGGGGTACCAGTGCTGGTGAGGCCAGTCTGGTGCAATAAGAACTGTCCTTGGTTTGTCCTGTTTGATCTTTAGCAAAACCTTCGAGAGGAGAAGCAGAGGGGGAAAGGCATAAACCAAGAGGCTTTCCCAGGTAAAGGACAGGACATCCACTTTCCAAGCTTGATTGTGGGGAGTCCTTGTGCAGAATTTGTCCAATTGGTAGTTCTGGGGGGAGGCAAACAGGTCTATCTCTGGAGTCCCCCATTTGTTTCTCAAGAGGTTGAATATTTTTGGTTCCAGTTTCCATTTGTGTGGGTCCATGAGATTTCTGTTAAGTCATCTGCCAGTGAATTTAGCTTGTCTGGCAGGAATTGAGCTTGTAGGTGCACTTGGTAGCTCAAGGCTGTGTTCCAGACAGCCATGGCTAATCTGCAGAGAGGGTACGAGTGGGCTCCCCCCTGCTTGTTTATGTACCACATAACTGTGGTGTTGTCTGTCTTTACCAATAAATGTCCTGGAAGGATGTGGTCCTTGAAGGCTGCCAGGGAATTCTGTACAGCTAACATTTCTTTTTGGTTGATATGCAAGTGCATCTGACTCGGGTTCCATTTGCCCTGAATGCACTGCCCTGCCAAGTGAGCCCCACCATGCATAGTCTGATGCATCTGTAGTCAGGGTTTGGGTTGCAGGGGGTAGACTGAAAGGGAGCCCCTTGTTGAGGTGGCAGGCCTCTGCCCACCAAAGGAACTCTGTCTTTATACAAGGAATGATAGGAATCATTGATTCCAGGTCCTGAGAATGTTGATACCATAGACTTTTTAGATAGCATTGTAGTTTCCTCATATGCAGTCTTGCATATGGAATTAGTAGAATGCAAGAGGCCATGAACCTCAGGGCTTGCAAAACTTTCCTTGCAGATAGCTGGGTCTTTGTGGCCAGTAGTTTGAAGTAGGCTATTACATAAACTTGTTTCTCTGGCGTGAGGTAAGCCATCTGGGAAGTTGTGTTCAAGATTGCTCCCAGGAATACAATCTGCTGGCAGGGTACTAGATGAAATTTCTTTTCATTTATGGTGTACCCCAGTGAGGTTAGAAGTTTCTTTACAAATGCCAGATGTTTTAATAGCATGTCCTGGCTTTCTGCCTGAATCAGACAATCGTCCAGGTATGGGTATATTTGAATATTTCTCTGCCTGCAAAATGCAATGGCTGGAGCTAGACACTTTGTGAATACCCTGGGCGCAGTAGATAAGCCAAAGGGAAGTGCAGAGAACTGATAGTGCATGGAGCCTGCTCTGAAGTGTAGGTATTTCCTGCAAGATTCCCTTATTGGAATGTGCAGGTAAGGTTCCTTTAAGTCTAATGTTGCCAACCAGGCATCTTTGTCTAGCATAGGAAGCAGCTGTTGAAATGTTAGCATTTTGAAATTTGGGATTACTAAAAAGGTGTTTAGAATAGAGAGGTCCAGGATAGGATGCAAGGATACCAGAAAAGTCTTGAGTAAAAATCTTGTCCCCTTTCTTCTGCTGGGACATGTTGAATAGCCCTAATACTTAGAAGAGAGAGAAAGTACAGTTGTGTACACTTACCATAAATGTAGATGTTCGAGTGTATTCACTGTTGCAGTCATTACATTTGGGTTATCTGCTTGCAGGTAGCCCTCAGTCAGCCTGATTAACAAAGTCTTGGGTCCTGCATCATTTGCCGTCCCTTCTTCCATGACGTCAGGTCATCAGGGGTATAAAACAGCAGACGCCATTACATCGGTTTTTCTTGCCCCAGATATCAGGTGCCCCCCGAATGGGAAGCAATTCTATATAAAAGTACAATGATATACCTCCAACAAAAAAGCAAATACACCAAAAAGGCTTTTAAGCATAGTAAAGGAAGTAGAGGTATAGCCAAAAGAAGTTAGGGGACTGGAGGGAGGGTAACCAGGACTGCAACACTGAATACACTTGAACATCTATACTTATGGTAAGTGTACACAACTGTACTATGTTCTTCGTGTTTCACTGTTGCAGTCATTACATTTGGGTAGATTCCCAAAGCTATGGTTGGAAGAAGGAATTTAGACAGCATTAGGACCAGCTATAAGGCCCTGCAAAACTGCACTGGCAAAGCCAGCTCTGGATTTAGAAAAAAATGGCAAATGATAATGCTTGGTGAAAGTATGTACAGAACTCCAGGTAGCAGCTTCTAGGATGTCCCTGGTAGGGACACCTCTGAGAAAGGCTGTAGAGGTAGATGCAGCCCTAGTGGAGTGACGTCTGATCCCCTGGGGAATAGGTTTTTTATGGTGCTTATAGCAGAAATGAATGCAATGTCCTATCCATTTAGAAATGGTTTGCTTTGAAATAGCCTTCCCCTTTGCCCCTGCAGCAAATGCCACCAGCAGTTGTTCAGATTTCCTTTGAGGTTTAGTCCTGTCCAAGTAGGAATCTAAGTTGTCTGTGCACATCTAAGGAATGCAGTATCCATTCCCCTTTGTTCTGTGGATTGGGAAAGAAGGTTGGCAAATGAATGGACTGATTAAGAGCCACACTGGATACCACCTTGGGCATGAAGGATGGATTGGTTCTGAGGGACACCTTGTCCGCATGAAAAATAATGAAAGGCTCCACTGCCATAAGGGCCTGTAATTCAGATACTCTTCTAGCTGAAGTGATTGCTAAAAGGAAGGCTGTTTTCCAAGAAAGAAATTTTAAGTCTGCAGAAGCAGCTGGCTCGAAAGGAGGTAGAGCGAGTTTCTCCAAAACAAAGTTAAGGTCCCAGGCTGGGGTTGGGGCTCTCCTGGGTGGTCTCAAATTTTTGGCCCCTCTAAGGAACTGCTTGAGCACTGGATGAGAGAAGAGGGGAGGTTCTGTGTTATAATGAGCTGAAATGGCTGAGGAGTGGATCTTAATGGAGGAAAAAGACAGGCCCTTGTGAAGCATCTCAGTTAAGTATTGTAAAATCTGAGGTAAATTGGGCGCTGCTGTGCTCATCCCTTGAGAGTGGTTCCAGGCATGGAATCTTTTCCATTTTTCAGCATAATATTTTCTAGTACAAGGCCTCCTTGCCTCTAAAATGATATCCATCACAGGTTTACTGAGGGATGATAAAGGAGAGATTATGTAATTAGCCAGGCTGAAAGGTTCAGTGTTAAAATTTGAGGGTGCAGAATCTGGTTCTCCTGCAGAGACAGCAGGGAAGGAGAGTCTGAGGCAGGTGCCATGGGGATAACCATGACACACTGCACAGGAGGGGATACCCAGTGTTGGCACGGCCAGTCTGGAGCAATCAAAATCATCCTTGGTTTGTCCTGTTTGATTTTTAGTAGTACTTTGGAGAGCAGAGGCAGAAGGGGGAAGGCATAGACTGATTGTCCTTCAGCTGGAAGAACCTGAGCATCCACTTTCCAGGCTTGTTTGTGGGGAGTCCTTGTGCAAAATTTGTCCAATTGGTAGTTCTGGGGAGAGGCAAACAGGTCTATATCTGGGCTCCCCATTTGCTTTTCAACATGTTGAAAATCCTTGGTTCCAGTTTCCAATCGTGTGGGTCCATGAGGTTTCTGCATAGACCGTCTGCTAGTGTATTTAATTTTCCTGGCAGGAATTGAGCTTGTAGGTGCACTTGGTAGCTCAAGGCTGTGTTCCACAATGTCATGGCTAGTCTGCAGAGGGGGTAAGAATGTGTACCCCCCTGCTTGTTTATGTACCACATAACAGTGGTGTTCTCCGTCTTTACCATTAGTTGTCCTGGAAGAATGTGGCCCTTGAAGGCTGTCAGAGCATTCTGTACAGCTAACATTTCTTTTTGATTGATATGCAGGTGCATTTGACTTGGGTTCCATTTGCCCTGAATGCATTTCCCTGCCAAGTGAGTCCCCCATGCATAGTCTGATGCATCTGTTGTTAGGGTTTGTGTGGCAGGGGGTGGTGTGAAAGGTATTCCCTTGTTTTGGTGGCAGATCTCTGCCCACCAAAGGAACTCTAGGCATAGGCAAGGTATGATAGGAATCATTGCTTCTAGATCCTGAGAATGTTGACACCATAGGCTTTTTAGATTCCACTGTAGTTTCCTCATATGCAGTCTTGCATATGGAATTAAAAGAATGCAGGAGGCCATGAACTCCAAGGCTTGCAGTATTTGCCTTGCAGATAGCAGAGTTTTTGTGGCCACTTGTTTGAAGTAGTTTGTCAAATGAATTTCTTTCTCTCGCATGAGGTAAGCCATCTGGGAAGGTGTATTCAAGCTTGCTCCCAGGAATATAATTTGTTGACAGGGTACCAGGTGTGATTTCTTTTCATTTATGGTGTACCCCAGCCAAGTTAAAACCCTTTGTACAAAGGCCAAATGATTCAAAAGTATGTCCTGGTTTTCTGCCTAAATTAGACAATCATCCAGGTATGGGTATATTTGAATATTTCTTTGCCTGCAAAATGCAATAACTGGAGTTAGGCACTTTGCGAATACCCTGGGCGCAGTAGATAAGCCAAAGGACAGTGCAGAGAACTGATAGTGCGTGTAGCCTGCTTTGAAGCATAGGTATCTTCTGCAAGACTCCCTGATTGGGATGTGCAGGTATGCCTCTTTTAAATCTAGTGTTGCCAACCAGGCATCTTTGCCTAGCACAGGAAGTAATTGGTGAAGAGTCAGCATCTTGAATTTTGGAATCTCCTAAAAGGTGTTTAGAGTAGACAGGTCCAGGATAGGACGCCATTAATGGTCTTTTCTGGGTACCAGGAAAAGTCTGGAGTAGAAACCTTGTCCCTTTTCCTCTTCTGGTACCAGTTGAATAGCCCCCATGCTTAAGAGAGAAAGTACTTGTTTTTGGGCCTCTGCCCACTGATTTGGGGGTAGGTCTGGCCACCCGCTTGGTGTTGGCAACATGTGGAAGTGAAATCTGTATCCCTGGGACACTATATTTAAAACCCATTTGTCCTGGGTAATGAGTTCCCAATTCTTTGCATGAAGAGCAATCTTTCCCCCCAAAGGGGCAGTCAGTTGACAAGTGCTTGGAAATTTTAAAAGGAAGTCATTGAGACACTTTACCATAGGGTAGAGTCTTATTACTCCCAGATTTGGAAGTGGAGGCCCTCCACTGCTTAGTCCTGTGTGTCCCCTGGGACTGAAACCTGGGTTTTTTGCTGTGTCTGGCTTTGGCTTGAGAAGACCTGGAAGGGGCTGGAAAGGACCAATTCTTAGAGGGCCAGTGCCTACTAAATCTAGATGGCTGAACTTGTAAGAAATCTTTAACAGTTTGCATAGATTTAGCTTCATCTTCCATCTTTTTAAGAACTTCCTCAGCCCTGTTGCCAAACAGGCGGTCCTGATTTAAGGGAGCATCCAACAATTTAGCTTTAACATGAACAGGCAAAGATTGCTCCTTAAGCCAAGCATGACTTCTGAGCTCAGACCCAGTAACAGCAGCCCTGCAAGAGGCCTCTAATGAATCAAAACCACATTGCAAAGTATGTTTTCCAAATTGTTCAGCAGAATGCATTATATCCTGTAATTCTTTATTTTCTACATAGTCAGGAATCCACAGCATTTTCTGTTTGAGTAGTCCAATAACATGTTGCTGATACTTTAACATATGAAACTGGCAGTTTAAAGCCCTAACGGCCATTGCAGAAGTGTAGACCTTCTTACCCCATCTATTCAGAGCCCTGGAGTCTCTATCAGAAGGGGTAGGATTTTTAGCAGTAGAAGCCTTAATGCCCTTGGGCCCCTGTGAAATAGTCTCTGGATCTGCAATACGGTTTTTAAAAAGGAACTTGTGGGACTCAGGGACCCTATGGTATATGTCAGGTTTTCTGGGAGCAGGAGGCTAGGAATCAGGGGCCAAACTAGATTCTGAAAAAGCATCATCAACAATGTCTAGTACAGGAGGAATAGCTAAAGGCCTATGCTCAGGTAGGAGAAGGAAATCCCTAAGCCTCTTTTTTGAATCAGAAAAATCCTGGCTTTCCCGGTGGAAATGCTCCCTTAGAGTATGTAAGGTTTCTCCAAAAGAAAAATCCTCAGGAGGGGAAGCAGAGGGAATGGAGTCCTCTGCATCAGAATCTTCATAAGTAGATAAGGGCAAATCCAGATCATCAGAAGAATCAGAAAAAACAGAATCCTGGTCAGAAGATTCATAATAACTTCAGTCCTAGGCCTCTTTGAAGGGGGGGGGGTTGGCTACCCCTGATTAGAGTTATTAGATCTTCAGCCATTCTTATCATTTGTTTTTTAGGCATAGAGGCCTGAGCATGTGGCCTGGGCGTCGGGTTTTTAGGCATGGTTCGAGATTTAGGCCTAAAGTAAAGAAGGAGGCGTCATTTGAATATGCAAGTCCGTAGGCCTGAATACACCCTCAGAAGCCGGTGCCTGCACAGTGGCTCCGGACCCATCCAAGGTAGAGACATCCGCGGGTTCCATAGTTGAAGCATCTTGCGGCATACCGGACTCCGTATGGGTCTCAGTAGAGGCCTGTGAATCAGAAGTAGCGGGTATCAGGGGCTGCGAAAGCGCCTCACTAAGTATGGGTGAACTGGCGACTGGCTTAGGAGAAGCGTCATCGGCAGTTTTGGACCTTGGCAACCTCTGTCTTTATCTTTGCATTTTTTTGGAATCCTGGTAGTCGTATGGCTAACCGATGACATTTCTGGATAATTAAACCGAGAAATTAAGTATTTAGAGGCGAAAATATACCGACGAAAGATAGTGCGTTGATTAAAAAAAGCACAAAACCAACAGCAAGGTACATTGTAGTCAGGGCCTAGGCAAGGAATACAGTACAAATTAAAATATTTATGAGGTATTTGCTTTCCGCAAGTAATGCAATTATTAACTTTTACCGACATCGGTAAGGAGCAAGAAAAAGTTTCCCCAACGGGGTACTTAGCTGTTGAAGACTTCGGTTCTGAAACTCGAAAACGAAAATTTCAGGAGTCATCCGACCGGCATTTGTGAACTGCTTCTGCTTCGGGCACCGCACGGCAAGAAAGACTGATGTAATGGCGTCGGCTGCATGTTTTATACCCCTGACGACCTGACATCATGGAAGAAGGGATGGCAACTGACGCAAGACCCAAGACTTTGTTAATCAGGCTGACTGAGTGCTACCGGCTAGCAGATAACCCAAATGTAATGACTGCAACAGTGAAACACGAAAAACTTCCTGCTGTTGAGCCTCTGCCACTGATTTGGGGGTAGGTCTGGCCAACCGTTTGGGGTTGGTAAGGTGTGGAAGTGGAATCTGTATCCTTGGAAAACTATATTTAAAGCCCATTTGTCCTGGGTAATGAGTTCCCAGTTTTTTGTATGCAGGCAGTTGAGCAGGGCTTGGAAGGGTTAAGGATAAGTCATTGTGACATTTTTCCATAGGGGGGTGTCTTATTACTTCCAGTTTTGGAAGTGGGAGCCCCCCACTGCTTAGACCAGTGTGTAGTCTGGGACTGTAACCTAGATGGTCTGCTGTTCCTGGGTTTGGACTGAGAAGGCCTGGAAGAGACTGGAAAGGACCAATTCTTAGAAGGCCAATGCCTACTAAATCTGGGAGGCTGTACTTGCAGGAAATCTTCAACAGTTTGCATAGATTTCGCTTTTTCCTCCATCTTTTTTAAGGTCTTCTTCTGCTTTGTTGCCAAACAGTTGGTCTTCGTTTAAGTGAGCATCCAGTAATTTAGCTTTAACATGATCTAGCAAGTTTTGCTCCTTAAGCCAAGCATGCCTTCTAAGTACAGACCCAGTGACAGCAGCCCTGCAAGATGCTTCTAAAGAGTCAAAACCACGTTGCAAAGTATGTTTACCAACTTGCTCAGCAGAATGCATTAAATCCTGGAATTCTTTATGTTCAGCACAGTCAGGAATCAACAAAATTTTCTGTTTAAGTAGTCCCATAATATGCTGCTGATACTTTAACATATGAAACTGGTAATTTAAGGCCCTAATGGCCAAAGTAGCAGAAGTGTATATACCTTCTTACCCCATCTGTCCAAGGCCCTGGAATCTCTATCAGAGGGGGTAGGGTTTTTGGCAGCAGTAGCCTTAATGCCCTTTGGTCCTTGGTAAATGGTCTCTGGATCCGCAGTAGGATTCTTGAAGAGGAACTTGTGAGAGTCAGGTACTCTGTAATACCGGTCAGGTTTTCTGGGAGCTGGAGGTAAAGTGTCTGGGGTGAGGCTAGATTCCAGAAAGTTATCATCTACAATGTCCAGAACAGGAGGGATAGCTAAAGGCCTGTGTTGAGGGAGGAGTAAGAATTCCCTAAGCCTCTTTTTGGAGTCAGAGTAATCCTGGCTTTCCCAGCAGAAATGCTCCCTAGGAGTATGCAAGGTTTCACCAATAGAAAAATCTTCTGGAGGGGAAGCAGAGGGAATGGAAACCTCTGCATCAGAATCCTCATAGGTAGATAAGGGCGAATCCTGGTAATCAGAAGAAAGAGAAATTTCAGAATCCTGATCAGAAGGAAAATCAGTTCTAGGTCTCTTAGAGGGGGAAGGCTGGCTTCCCTTAATTAAAGTAATAAGGTCTTCGGCCATTCTAACTATTTGTTTTTTAGGCATATGGGCCTGACCATGTAGTTGGACGTCTGTTTTCTAGGCGTGGGTCAAGTTTTAGGCCATGATAAAAAAGATGGATTTGGTTCAAAATGCAAATCTGTAGGCCTGAATACACCCTCAGAAGCCAGTGCCTGCACAGCGGCTCCGGACCCATCCAAGGTAGAGACATCCACAGGTTCCATAGTCGAAGAAGCATCTCGTGGCATACCGGACTCTGAATGGGTCTCAGTAGATGCCTGCGAATCTGAAGTAGCAGGTATCAGGGGCCGGGAAAGCACCTCACTGAGTACAGGCGAACTGGCGACTAGCTTAACGGAAGTGTCATCAGCAGTTTTGGACCTATGCGGTCTGTCTCTCAAGAAAAAGGATCCCCAACTGGGTACTTAGCTTTTTTCTAAGACTTCGGTTCTGAATCTCAAAAACGAAAATTTCAGGAGTCGGCCGACCAGCACTTGCGAACTGCTTCTGCTTCGGGCGCCGGCGGCAAGAAAGACTGATGTAATGGCATCAGCTGCATGTTTTATACCCCTGACGACCTGACGTCATGGAAGAAGAGACAGCATCCGACGCAGGAATCCAAGACTCTGGTATTCAGGCTGACTGAGGGCTACCTGCAGGCAGAAAACCTAAATGTAATGACTGCAACAGTGAAACACGAAGAACATCACAAAAGGATGCTGTAAACTTTTAGCAATGACCATTCCCCACTAACGTTTGTGAAATTTGACCTGCTGTATGCTAAATAAGCTTCTCTGAAAATCCTGCCTCTATGTGAACATCTGACTTACATAAAAGTACTCAGGCAAGCAGCTGATTTCAGAAACGAGACGGTACCCCTTTAAGCTATCATTCAGGGCAGACTTGGATTTTTCTCTATACTCTAATCCTCTCTCTCACTTTTGTGATGAGCAAACATACTACCAAAGGAGGGCCTATAATACTGGGCCAATATGGGTCTAAGCTTCTCACCATAAAACTTGCTTATTAGTCTGGTTTGATTACTGGCATTTTAGCCTCTGGCATACACAAGATGAAGTAAGTCAGGTTAAAGGACCCTGTCTCCACCCTCCTCCTGGATGACTGACTTAACGTTTCCTACTGACACCCAATTTTACCCCCTCAACTGGCTCCTCATCCATCCAAGCCTAATACCTAACATTGGCTCACCTAATATTCAGTGAGAATTCCATCGCACTAGTGCCATGGAGCCACCACACTATAGGAAACTCTTAAAATACATTATCACATATCTACAGGGACTGCAGCAAGTGTGCAAATCACATCTATAGTTCGTGAGAGTTTGGCTTGCTATGCTGAGTGCTTTTTTAAAGACTTGGGTATTCATTCAAGAATCAATATGCAGAGTACTTTTACTTTTAATTTTTTTTTTTTTTTAGGGGGAACTGGCATATCCCCATGATGCCTTAAGAAATGGAAAGTTTGCAAATATCTTTGTACAGGTTTACTAGGAATTGTCAAACACAAAGTGATCAAATCACAACTGATCACAGAAACAGTGATTGAAACACAACTGAATGAAAATAAATAAATAAAAGCATTTTTGCAAGGGCTAAGCCTGCTTCTGCCCCCCCCCCCCCAAACACTCTGCTACTTATATATATATACAAACTCTGAGCTTGTAGAAGAGTACAGAAAATACTAAGTCTCTAACCCTGCACAGGCAATCTGCAATAAAAGGTAAATATTCATCAGACTACTCGATGAACTGAATGTTTGGAAGCACAGGCAGACTCACCTTACGTTATAACAAGTCAAAATAAAGAGAAGCATGTCTACAGCTAGTGAAGTCTGGTTTGTTGATCTATATGTCACTGCACATTCAGGAGAAAATAATTTGAAACATTGCACTTCAAAGAGAACTCTCATTTCCCATGATGTCTTGACAGATGTTTGCAAATATATTTGTACAGACATTTCTGTACTTCACCAGGATTTCTCTGGATGGGCCCCTTATGCAAGTGTTATGTGACTTATGCTTTTCTGTTCTCACCTTGCTTAAGTTATACTCTGTATTTATCACTTTTCAGTTTTTTTTCTTTTTGTGTGCCTAAAAGTAGATATAAGAACAGTCATTCATTTTCTCTTGCTGCTACAACATTCTCCTTTAATGCACAATGATGTCCTTCGCAAAGTCCCCAAGAATAGCTATACATCTGACAGATGTCTGTATCTTATCTGACAGACTGCATTTTAAGAAAAACAACCAGACAGTTTTAACTTCTGTTCTGGGTTTTGCACATGCAGACCACAACACTGCTCTTTGCAGCTATACATTCAGCAGCACAAGATATTTAGGCAGCAGTCCCTCTATTTCCAAGTAAGTAATATATATGTAGTGCATGGAGCACCATAATTATGCTCACAAAATTGTCAAACTACAACCTGGTTCAGCACTGTCACAGCACGAGACCCAACATTAACAACATCTAGAGCATTGCTTTCCAATTACCAACAGCTTCAGTTACACATGAGATACCTGAGGATGTCAACGACTCTTCCATTGCTTTACCAGCTTTAGAGCCAACATAACAATGTATTTTTTCACATTCTACTTTCGATTTGCAGTACATGGAGAAGATAAATCTCCATGCATTACAAAGAATTATGATCAGATTTGCGATTGTAACTACATATTATGTGTTCTCGACATGGATGCCAAAATTCACCTCTCGAGCTCTGCTTGAGAGGGGAATTCCTTTGCATCCATGTTGAGAACACATAAGTTACAAATGGTGACCCGATCATAATCCTCTACATATTTCTTTTCAGTATTAAGTTACTTGTCTGACATCAGTTTGCCAAACAAAAATTTTGGTTAATTCCTTTTAGGCAAATTCAGTTTGTAAAATTGTTGCACTGAACCTTTGCCATGTGGTCAAGTGCAACTGGTGTGGCACTTCTTAAACAAATAAGAACATTTACGGATTAGAACTGATGTTTGGGTTGGAGTCAGGCGCAGTTAGAATTTAAGATAAGGATGTACTTGGATGTTGTGTTTTGCAATGAGCAACTGTCTTTCACAAGAAACAGAAAGAGTATGGTTGCATTTTATGCAACTTCACTGAATCATTTATTTTGACAAAATAGTTTACAGATTTACCAATTTCTCAAATACATCGACCTGATAACTATTTTTGTCATCTAACTTGCACCATTATTTTTCTGATCTGGGCTAAACTATGCTCCGAAACACATGGAAGTCAGCCTGCCTAGTGCTATAAGATCAAAAAGATGGTTTTAGTACCATCCAACATCTCTTCAGGTTTTTTGGTAGCCTTCACTTTCACAATATGCAGAAAAAAGACCATTTTAGCAGATGCAACAATTCACAGTAGCTATCTTTTTAAGCCAATAAATCCAAAAAAAATGCAATGCAAGGCGAAACAATGAAGACATGGAGGAAGATTCCAACAAATAGGTTTATTCTGCTAAAACATTAACGTTGACACAATACGTTTTCGTAAAAACAACGTAAAAAACTCCTGTTAAGAGATGAACGCTCCTGGTTTCAAAACAAGTGTTAATATGTAAAGACAACAAACTGGAGCGAAATGACCTCAGTAAAATGACTTTTCCAAAGGCACACAAAAGAGTTATTCAACTCAATAAAAATAGCGTTCCAAAGGCACTGAAAGGTTATTCAACCCAGTAGAAACAAAAGTTCACACTTTTCCAGTCCAGTAACCACGACATATAATCCAAACGAAATATTTATTTGAGCTAGCAAACAGTAAGCGCTTTCACCATAGGGCTTTTTCAAACTTCAACAGTAGCATTTGAGATTAGGCAGCTTATATACATAAGGGAAGAAGTTCATTAGTACAATCAAATCAAGTTAATTGATTAATTAGTTAAAATCCATCTCATTTGAATCATTTAAGGGCAAACCAAACCTATCCTTATAAAGCATGTGTTGAAACTTGAATAAGGTAACATTTATACATACACAGAATTCTTGTAATACTATTTAATTCAGTAGCCCCTATAACTTTGTAACTTCAATTCATTTCTAATCATAAATATCTTTAATGATAATACAATAAATAAATAAGGAAAGTATAAAATATATATAATATAATATATAAAATACATATAAAAAAACATATGAAAATCACAGTTAAAAACACAATACTGAGATATGAGTAGTCATACCAATAGGGAATAAACACATAAAAGGACATATGATGAAAATGTATTCCTAGCTCATATTTAAAAACTAAGCAGGTAATGAAAAGTGCATATAAAAGTTTATGCATAATGAGTAGGCTGGAAGTGTGTGCATGTATATATAATGTGAGCATTGGAGCATAGACAATAAACTACAACTAAAGGTCTAGGGTCTGATGATATAAAGCTTGTGATAGAGGGCTATAAGGCAGATTAATTCATGATTTAGGCCTAGCCAACCTTTTCCTGCGTAGTAAAGGTTTCACTTGTACTTTATCATTTATGCCTGGAAACTTATCAGCTCTTAGGCGGACAATCCATCTAAGTTCACATTCCTGCAGGTAAGAGTCTATATCTCCACCTCTAATACCAGGTTTAACCTGTTGTAACACCTTGAAGTTAAATAGATGACCTGGTCCTGTATTCCTTACATGTTTTGCTAAGGCATTATTCTCAGAAGCAGTCCTAATACTATATACATGTTCTCTAATACGCTCCCTGAGTTGCCTACAGGTCTTGCCTACATAAAATACTGGGCAGCACGTACATTTAGCAATATATACTACATTAGTACTGCATAACTAGTCCCAGTATTAAACTTATAAACTTTTCGTGTAGATGGATGTATAAATCTATCACTGTTATCTATGTATTGACATTGATTACATTCTAGACATGGTGTAGTATTGTAATCTTTCATAGGCACATTGCCTTGTCTAATTAAAGGACGATGACATAATGTCCTTTTCAAATTAGATTTATTTCTGTAGGAAAAACATGGACCATCACCCACTATCTTAGATATATCATCATCCAATTCAAGGATTTCCCAGTGCTTACGAACAATTTCCCTGATACTATCTACATCTCTCGAGAAGAATAGGGATAGCCTAATATTATCATTGCCATTCTTAGCAGATGCTACATGTGGACTTTCCTTCTCAGAGAAATATGGTTTGGCCACAGTTTCCCTCAACTTATTAACTAATCCTATGTTCCTATCTATCTCTTTCACTTGGTACTTCCTTTCTAATAATCTATTTTTAAGGGCATTAACTTCTTTAGAATGCTCCATATGGCAAGGATTCAGCCTGGACGCTCTAATAAACTGACCTTTCATAATGTTATCAAAAACAAACCTTGGATGCATGCTTTGACGGTGTAATAGTGTGTTCCTATAACATGCTTTCCTGTATATAGAGGTATTCAAAAGACCAGAGGGTAATCTATTAATATGTATATCTAGAAATGACACTTCATTTTGGGAGTAATTAATAGTGAATTTCAAAAAATCTGAGAGTCCATTGATTATTTCAAAGAAATCCAAGAGAGATTCTTCATCCCCTTTCCAGATGAAAAAAAGGTCATCTACAAAACGTCTGTAGTGACCAATATTTTCCTGGAACTGTGATAAAACAAATAAAGAATTCTCTTCCCAGTCGGCCATCACAATATTGGCGTAGCTATTGGCACATGAAGTGCCCATAGCTACGCCATCTTTTTGTATGTAAATATGTTCCTCGAACACAAAAATGTTGTTCTCAAGAACAATTTCTAAAAACAATGAAAGTAAGTCAACAGTCCCTTCATTAAAATCTGAATGGTTTCAACATACCTCTGGAACCTTATTAGACCCTCTTCATTTGGGATCTTAGTAAATAGACTTACTACATCAAGTGTTACAAGAAAATAGGGTTCCCTATCTTCCAAGGTACTAGTATATTCATATAAATCAACTAAAAAATGTTTACTGTCTCTCAGTATATGCTTATTCACATCTACTAAAGGTCTCGTAAAGAATTCCAAAATAATAGAAAAGGGCTCAGTTAGCCACCCCTGCCCTGCTACTATTGGTCTCATGGGAGGGGTGTTCAAAGATTTATGTATCTTTGGCAGCCCCTGTATGATCGGGATAAGAGGGTTTTTTACTTTGAGATATCTGAATAAAGTGTCAGAGATAATTTGACTTTTATGTAAATCCTCTAGAGTGTCATACACTTGAAAGACCTTCACACCAACCTCTAAAAGAGTTATACTAGCATAAAATAGTTCATCACTCAACATAGTGGTCATTAATATCAACATAGCAAGAAGTGTCTAAAATAACCACAGGACCACCCTTATCAGCTGGTCTCATGACTATGGAATGGTCATTTTTAAGATTAGTCAATGCTTGTCTCTGTAAGTAAGTCAAATTAAACTGACGTTTCCTTATAGTATTACCATCCTTACTTTCATAGTACTTATAAATATCATTTTCTACCATTCTTGTAAAAGTATCTAGTACTGGATGTAGGGAGGGGACATATAGGCTATTAGGTCTGAATCTCTCTCTGTCCGCTTCCCTGTTAATATTTCGCTGCGTTCCAAAATCTAATTTCAATTGAATATTTCTAGTGAACATCTTTATATCTAGAACTGAGTCTGTTAGGTCACTATCACATGTAGGTATAAAATTTAGTCCTTTGTTCAGGACTTCTTTTTCAAAAACATCCAAAGACCTACTGGATAAATTAACAACTAAGGTCCCCCTGTTTTCTCCCATAATTTCTTTAGGGTCGGTCCCATCTGTTCCCCTCTCGATCCTTTCCGTTTGTTCCTCCCTCTGCTTTGGGACCTCTGTCTCCCTAAGAAGGAACTGTTGGCTATAGGGAAAGGGGTACGGAGGGGGGACTTACTACCATAAACTAAATGGAGGGAATTAGGAGTGTCCTTGGTATTCTTTTTCCTAACTACAGGTTCACTCCTTATATCCATATTATCTTTAGCCATATTACCTGTATTTAAAACAGGAACTGCATTGTTCCCTTCATAAACAATATGAACAACATCTGATGTGTTTTCAACTAAAACATCATTAACATTCTCAGTCATACTGTTAGTGTTGATTCCATTAGAAATTCCAACATTGACACCTTCATCACCATGAATTCTAGCTGATTCAGTGTTAGCAAGCACTGCTCCAGTTACATTTACATTACTATCAATATTACGTTCAGCATTGTTTCTGTGCACAAGGCCATTGCTTTGTTCCCTATTAAAGCGTGGCCAAGTGAAGACATTCCCACATCGGAAATCTTGTATGTCCCTTAACAATTTATTTTTCTTTAACTCTAAAGTCCTTTTTCAAACAACTGTATATTATCTAATAATTTTTCCATCCCATATTGTGCTTGAGAGCTTCTAAATTTATTATTAAAACGTTCATACTGATCAGTTACATTCTTCCTCAATGTCTCTTCTTCTTGTAAATGAAACTCATTGAGGAGTCTCATATAATTGAAACTTAATTCAAGGTTGAGCTGCTGCCATTTCAGCAGCAGCTCAGGAAAGTTGTTACCTGATGTCGGCATCTTGAGAACGCATAACCCTCGAGGTATTACGCGTTTCTCGATGCATGCCTCAAAGTGTTGCCGTTGCAACTGAAGTCTTTTTAATTTGGTAAAGTCCAGTTCTAGTTTATTAAGGTCTCTCCCTATTTCCGCAGCGTCAGGGTTGTTGTCCACTCCAATATCTGGTTCAAAGAGCAGTAGCATATTCTCCGTGGCTGCCATGTAGTTCCTAAATCGTGTTGACTTCCGGTTGACCGGATCCGGTTCATCCGGTCTATATGGTAGCTCCAAATTCACATCCGAGGGACTGATAGCCATTTCTCTTAGCAGGTAAAACAAAAATTGGTAAAAACAACGTAAAAAACTCCTGTTAAGAGATGAACGCTCCTGGTTTCAAAACAAGTGTTAATATGTAAAGACAACAAACTGGAGCGAAATGACCTCAGTAAAATGACTTTTCCAAAGGCACACAAAAGAGTTATTCAACTCAATAAAAATAGCGTTCCAAAGGCACTGAAAGGTTATTCAACCCAGTAGAAACAAAAGTTCACACTTTTCCAGTCCAGTAACCACGCACAACGACATATAATCCAAACTAAATATTTATTTGAGCTAGCAAACAGTAAGCGCTTTCACCATAGGGCTTTTTCAAACTTCAACAGTAGCATTTGAGATTAGGCAGCTTATATACATAAGGAAGAAGTTCATTAGTACAATCAAATCAAGTTAATTGATTAATTAGTTAAAATCCATCTCATTTGAATCATTTAAGGGCAAACCAAACCTATCCTGTTTAGAGGTTGAGATATAGACTCTTACCTGCAGGAATGTGAACTTAGATGGATTGTCCGCCTAAGAGCTGATAAGTTTCCAGGCATAAATGATAAAGTACAAGTGAAACCTTTACTACGCAGGAAAAGGTTGGCTAGGCCTAAATCATGAATTAATCTGCCTTATAGTCCTCTATCACAAGCTTTATATCATCAGGCCCTAGACCTTTAGTTGTAGTTTATTGTCTATGCTCCAATGCTCACATTATATATACATGCACACACTTCCAGCCTACTCATTATGCATAAACTTTTATATGCACTTTTCATTACCTGCTTAGTTTTTTAAATATGAGCTAGGAATACATTTTCATCATATGTCCTTTTATGTGTTTATTCCCTATTGGTATGACTACTCATATCTCAGTATTGTGTTTTTAACTGTGATTTTCATATGTATTTTTATATGTATTTTATATATTATATTATATATATTTTATACTTTCCTTATTTATTTATTGTATTATCATTAAAGATATTTATGATTAGAAATGAATTGAAGTTACAAAGTTATAGGGCTACTGAATTAAATAGTATTACAAGAATTCTGTGTATGTATAAATGTTACCTTATTCAAGTTTCAACACATGCTTTATAAGGATAGGTTTGGTTTGCCCTTAAAGGATTCAAATGAGATGGATTTTAACTAATTAATCAATTAACTTGATTTGATTGTACTAATGAACTTCTTCCCTTATGTATATAAGCTGCCTAATCTCAAATGCTACTGTTGAAGTTTGAAAAAGCCCTATGGTGAAAGCGCTTACTGTTTGCTAGCTCAAATAAATATTTTGTTTGGATTATATGTCGTTGTGCGTGGTTACTGGACTGGAAAAGTGTGAACTTTTGTTTCTACTGGGTTGAATAACCTTTCAGTGCCTTTGGAACACTATTTTTATTGAGTTGAATAACTCTTTTGTGTGCCTTTGGAAAAGTCATTTTACTGAAGTCATTTCGCTCCAGTTTGTTGTCTTTACAATACGTTTTCGTTTAAAGTTACTTCATCAGATGTGGGCGTGTAGTACACAGGGAGAATTTATAGTAAAGCCTTGATAACATCATTCCATTAATTATCCAATGAAAACATCAGGACCTTTAAGAAATTTAATAAACACATCATAAATAAAGACAATACAACATATACCATCATAATAAAAGAACTTCTCATTAAAAAACTTCTCATTAAAAAACAAACAGAATACTTTTAAAATAGTATGTTAAAATCATTCTAAAGGAAAGAGCTCCATCTATTGGAAATGGATGTTAATTGCATTTAAAAGTGAAGTAAATAAGTTAAATGTGAAATACATTAAATAAATAAGACAAATTATACAATGTTAAAAACAGTTTGACTGTTTTGATAAATTAAAAGGACCTCTTAAGATGTTAAAATATTAAAACCTTAAAATCTAGAAATCCAGAAATCTAGAAGTCAGGTAAGGAGTACAATGTCGGGTATTGAGAGGAGCTGTCAGCTGAATGAAGGGGTGGAAGGAGAAAATCTCTACAATTTTGCTGCTCTCATTTTGAGAACTGGGGCAATAGAAATTTATTCATTTAAACCTGGCCATTTATTTGCCTGTAATGTTAATTGCCACCAAAGCTCTCAGTATTCAATCTTTTCCTCCCACGAACCACTCCTTCCATCAATATTAACTTTTTCAACAACATAAAATAAAAAACTAGCATTAAGACAATGTTGTTTGTGTTTATACAGTTCGTTTCCTTTTCATGTTGCACATCACAGATGTCCTCATATATCCTTCTTTTCAGTTTGCATTTGGTTTTACCCTTGTAGAATGCTTGGCATACCTGGCAAGTTGCCAGGTATACCACTCCAAACGTTTCACAGTTACTACTTTTTAGTACTGTGTTTCTACATGGTAAAGAAAACCTATCACTATTTACAATGTAAGGACATTGGTTACAGTTACCGCACTTGTAAGTTCCATTTCTTTTGTTGCTGCAACACTTTTTTCCTATGTTATTATACTAACTGATTTTTCAAAGACCTAACATTCTTATACACCACTTTTAACTTCTCCTTAGGTATCATATCTAGATATAAATATAAATATATATTTGGCCAGGGGTAGTGTTTTAGAGCCCTCTGCAGAAACTATGGGCCTTAAAGGGAGATTTGTACCATTTTTATGTGTTTTAGGGATCCCAAAAATAGTTTGGATACTGGGTTTGTCGACCTTTAAATACATTAAGGTTTTACAATCTATTAATCCTTCAAGTAACAAATCTTCCAATACCAAATCAATTCTTCTATAAAAATGTTAATCTCATTTCTAGAGACACAGGAATATTCATCTGTGTTTCTAAGAATTTCATACATCTTAGAATCATATGTAAATACATCCATTAATACAATTCCCCCTCCGTTGTCGGGTTTCATCACTCTCACCTGACTATTGTTTTTTAACTCAAGTAATACCTTTTTCTCACCTTCACTTATGTTACCCTTCCATTTTATATTGTTAAAAGTCTGTCTAATTTCATTTTCAACTAGATTCTCAAAGTTGTTAATCTGAGTGTGCAAGTGGGAGGGGGGTTAAATGTACTTTTCTTTTTAATATGCTAGGCTCTAGAACTTTTCCATGCTTAAAAAAACCTGGAGCTTAATTTTTCTATGAAGAGTTTCACATCTAACAATGTTTTAGATAAGTCACCTTTTTTGGAAGGAATACATTTGATTCCTTTTGACAAAAGACTAAAATGGTCATATCTTAAAACAAGGTCACTAAAATTATAAATGCTAAAATTGTCACTTATAAATCTATAGTCATTAGATGGGTCCTGGTTAATAGTTTTAAACGCTAAGTCGGGGTGCGTGGTATGACTGTGAGTTAATACCTCCCCCTCCCTTTTCCTCCCTGAAAATTTGTATATTGAAGTTGTCAATATTCCGACCCCCTATTCCTAAGTCTTTCAGATCTTCAAAGGGGTGGAAAATCAGAATAAACACCACCTTTAAATCTATTTTCACAGTTAGTAAAGTTCTCATCCACATTTACTGTCCTATTTTCTCCATTACCCTTATTTTCCCAAAATCTGTAATTAGTTTTGGGTACCGGGTAACTAACATCATCAATTAAGATTGCAGGTAAATAAATGTCCAGGTTTAAATGAATACATTTCTATTGCCCCAGTTCTCAAAATGAGAGCAGCAAAATTGTAGAGATTTTCTCCTTCCACCCCTTCATTCAGCCGACAGCTCCTCTCAATACCCGACATTATACTCCTTACCTGACTTCTAGATTTCTAGATTTTAAGGTTTTAATATTTTAACATCTTAAGAGGTCCTTTTAATTTATCAAACAGTCAAACTGTTTTTAACATTGCATATTTGTCTTATTTATTTAATGCATTTCACATTTAACTTATTTACTTCACTTTTAAATGCAATTAACATCCATTTCCAATAGATGGAGCTCTTTCCTTTAGAATGATTTTAACATAATATTTTAAAAGCATTCTGTTTGTTTTTTTAATGAGAAGTTTTTTAATGAGAAGTTTTTTTATTATGATGGTATATATGTTGTATTGTCTTTATTTATGATGTGTTTATTAAATTTCTTAAAGGTCCTGATATTTTTATTGGATAATTAATGGAATGATGTTATCAAAGCTTTACTATAAATTCTCCCTGAGTACTACACGCCCACATCTGATGAAGTAACTTTAAATGAAAACGTATTGTGTCAACGTTAATGTTTTAGCAGAATAAACCTGTTTGATGGAATCTTCCTCTGTGGCTTCATTGTTTTGCCTTACATTGCATTTTTTTATTTATTGGTTTTGTTGTGCTTTGGTGACTACTTGTTGGTTTTTGGTATCCTTTTAAGCCTCCTTCAAGGCACAGCAAAGAAAAAATCAGTTTCAGAAATAAAGGAATTAAACTGGCTTGAACTACAAAACTAACATATTCACAACTAACTATAGCACACAAACTCATTCATCATTCAGAAAAATGCTCTGCATTACAAAACTTATTACTACCCTAATGTCCAGGGATGGAACTCCATTCTAGTAAAAAATTCTTATTAGTTACAAATAAATCAATCAAGTAATGTTGCAAGAGACTCACTCTACTCCCAATGTGCTGCTAAACTCTGGAATAGTATCCCCACACAAATAAAACGACTGCTTAAACATCTTAACCAATCCTGGTCCTGTACATGCTCAAGGTTAAAACTTTGTGTTCACTGTACAATACTCTCCAAATACTCTCCTTAAAGACCATATTCTCAACGGCTTACTGAAATGACAAAACAATTTTTATATGTAACTGCAGCCTGTACAATCCACCAAGTTACACGTGCACTTTCTCTTTAGTAACTTCCACCTCTGTAAAATCTTAGAATGTACAAATGTAAATACTATTTGTGTATACATGTAAACAGAGATGCTTAAAAACCTCAGCTTTGGCCAGCTAAGAACTTGGTTATATTCAACTGGACGTATAAGAGAATTTAAGTACCTTTATCTGCACTTTTTTAAAAAAAAAAAATACAGCATTTAATTTGATTTAAACTGTGTTGCAGAAAATTTAACTGAACTGGCAGTTTTAAACTCTGCTCTTCAGTAACTTGAACTGAAGCTAGTGTTTGCTGAATTTTGTTATTTGCTAGTAATTACAGGTGTGGGGGTAGCCACATTCTTTGATTTCCTGTCCTTGCCTATTTAAGTGGTACAGTGTGGAATACTTTCTGCTTAAAAACCTCAGCTTTGGCCAGCTAAGAACTTGGTTATATTCAACTGGACGTACAAGAGAATTTAAGTACCTTTATCTGCACTTTTTTTAAAAAAAAATACAGCATTTAATTTGATTTAAACTGTGTTGTAGAAAATTTAACTGAACTGGCAGTTTTAAACTCTGCTCTTCAGTAACTTGAACTGAAGCTAGTGTTTGCTGAATTTTGTTATTTGCTAATAATTACAGGTGTGGGGGTAGCCACATTCTTTGATTTCCTGTCCTTGCCTATTTAAGTGGTACAGTGTGAAATACTTTCTGCTTAAAAACCTCAGCTTTGGCCAGCTAAGAACTTGGTTATATTCAACTGGACGTATAAGAAAATTTAAGTACCTTTATCTGCACTTTTTTTTTAAAAAATACAGCATTTAATTTGATTTAAACTGTGTTGTAGAAAATTTAACTGAACTGGCAGTTTTAAACTCTGCTCTTCAGTAACTTGAACTGAAGCTAGTGTTTGCTGAATTTTGTTATTTGCTAGTAATTACAGGTGTGGGGGTAGCCACATTCTTTGAGTTCCTGTCCTTGCCTATTTAAGTGGTGCAGTGTGAAATACTTTCTGCTTAAAAACCTCAGCTTTGGCCAGCTAAGAACTTGGTTATATTCAACTGGATGTATAAGAGAATTTAAGTACCTTTATCTGCACTTCTTTTTTAAAAAAAATACAGCATTTAATTTGATTTAAACTGTGTTGTAGAAAATTTAACTGAACTGGCAGTTTTAAACTCTGCTCTTCAGTAACTTGAACTGAAGCTAGTGTTTGCTGAATTTTGTTATTTGCTAGTAATTACAGGTGTGGGGGTAGCCACATTCTTTGAGTTCCTGTCCTTGCCTATTTAAGTGGTACAGTGTGAAATACTTTCTGCTTAAAAACCTCAGCTTTGGCCAGCTATGAACTTGGTTATATTCAACTGGACGTACAAGAGAATTTAAGTACCTTTATCTGCACTTTTTTTAAAAAAAAATACAGCATTTAATTTGATTTAATCTGTGTTGTAGAAAATTTAACTGAACTGGCAGTTTTAAACTCTGCTCTTCAGTAACTTGAACTGAAGCTAGTGTTTGCTGAATTTTGTTATTTGCTAGTAATTACAGGTGTGGGGGTAGCCACATTCTTTGATTTCCTGTCCTTGCCTATTTAAGTGGTACAGTGTGAAATACTTTCTGCTTAAAAACCTCAGCTTTGGCCAGCTAAGAACTTGGTTATATTCAACTGGACGTATAAGAGAATTTAAGTACCTTTATCTGCACTTTTTTAAAAAAAATACAGCATTTAATTTGATTTAAACTGTGTTGTAGAAAATTTGACTGAACTGGCAGTTTTAAACTCTGCTCTTCAGTAACTTGAACTGAAGCTAGTGTTTGCTGAATTTTGTTATTTGCTAGTAATTACAGGTGTGGGGGTAGCCACATTCTTTGATTTCCTGTCCTTGCCTATTTAAGTGGTACAGTGTGAAATACTTTCTGCTTAAAAACCTCAGCTTTGGCCAGCTAAGAACTTGGTTATATTCAACTGGACGTATAAGAGAACTTAAGTACCTTTATCTGCACTTTTTTAAAAAAAATACAGCATTTAATTTGATTTAAACTGTGTTGTAGAAAATTTAACTGAACTGGCAGTTTTAAACTCTGCTCTTCAGTAACTTGAACTGAAGCTAGTGTTTGCTGAATTTTGTTATTTGCTAGTAATTACAGGTGTGGGGGTAGCCACATTCTTTGATTTCCTGTCCTTGCCTATTTAAGTGGTACAGTGTGAAATAATTTCTGCTTAAAAACCTCAGCTTTGGCCAGCTAAGAACTTGGTTATATTCAACTGGACGTATAAGAGAATTTAAGTACTTTTATCTGCACTTTTTTTTAAAAAATACAGCATTTAATTTGATTTAAACTGTGTTGTAGAAAATTTAACTGAACTGGCAGTTTTAAACTCTGCTCTTCAGTAACTTGAACTGAAGCTAGTGTTTGCTGAATTTTGTTATTTGCTAGTAATTACAGGTGTGGGGGTAGCCACATTCTTTGATTTCCTGTCCTTGCCTATTTAAGTGGTACAGTGTGAAATACTTTCTGCTTAAAAACCTCAGCTTTGGCCAGCTAAGAACTTGGTTATATTCAACTGGACGTATAAGAGAATTTAAGTACCTTTATCTGCACTTTTTTTAAAAAAAAAATACAGCATTTAATTTGATTTAAACTGTGTTGTAGAAAATTTAACTGAACTGGCAGTTTTAAACTCTGCTCTTCAGTAAACTGCCCGCCCCTCAGCCTGCCTCTGGGCCCATCTCATTTGCTCACTCAACTGAGTGCAGTGAGATCATATTCTGATTTCAGGCAGTCCTACTGTGTACAAAGAGAGCATCTGGGAAACAGACAAAAAAAAATTAAGCTTATTTCCTGCCTTTCCTGTTAAGTGGTATAGACTATTTGTAGGCTTCTGAGCCCCCAAGCCCTTCTGTGTTTGAGGGAAGCCTTCTAGCTTGAATCTGTTTCTTTGATCTCAGCACTTGTTAAGATTAAAAAAAAAAAAAAAAAAAAATTTCATCTGCTTTTACTGTACTTGTGTTCTACCTACTTCATTTTACTTTTGCATCATCTTAAAATACTCAATTGTATTTATTACTGCTTGGTGTAACTCATTCTAAGCCTTTTGGTTTAAACACTTGGGCTTCGGACCAGTTGTTTTGCACTGAGAGGGTTTGTGGTCTGCACTGTAGTGGCAGAACAGGTAGCTTACATCTTTCTAAGTTGGGAACTGCTGATTGAGGGCTCAGTGTTTGTTATTCTAAAAGTGTATTAATTCTGGTTTAAGCACTTGGGCTTTCAGGCCAGTTATTTTACATTAAGAGGGTTCGTGGTCTGCACTCTTGTGGGAGGAGAGGCTGGACTCTGCCCTTCTGAGCTGGGAATTTCTGGTTAAAGGCTTATAGTGCATGCATATCTAAACTGCTTCTTACTGAAGTTGGTGCACCATGTTTGCTGTGGCATAGACTGGATTCGGGCCTGCTGGATCTAGCTTTGTTTGTGTAACTTGAGCACTAATCCAGACATTCTCTAAAGTATTCAATTGTATTTATTACTGCTTGATTGTAACTTGATTAAAGTGTAGCTATCATTCTAAGTCTTTTGTATTAAGCACTTGGGCTTCAGACCAGTTGTTTTACATTAGGAAGGTTTGTGTCGAGCACTGTGGTGGCAGGACAGGTAGCTTTCATCCTTCTAAGTTGGGAACTGCTGATTGAGAGCCCAGTGTCCAAGTGTATTAGTTCTGGTTTAAGCACTTGGGCTTCAGGCCAGTTATTTTACATTAAGAAGGTTCGTGGTCTGCACTCTTGTGGGAGAAGAGGCTGGACTCTGCCCTTCTGAGCTGGGAATTTCTGGTTAAAGGTTTATAGTGCCTGAATATTTGAACTGTATCTTACTGAAATTGGTACACCTTGTTTGCTGTAGCATAGACTAGATCCAGGCCTGCTGAATCTAGCTTTGTTTATATGCTTGTTGTTTGTTTGCTTGTTATTTCCCTGGAACGCGAATTCCACCTAATACGCGGCTTCTCAGCGCTTCTGTGGATCACTAGTGGTATTTGCATTGCTTACTGTACTTATTTCCTTGTTTCACTTGAAAGAAAGTTACTGTTTGTCGTTTTTGCATTTAGTTACTTGTAACACATTGCACTCAAGTTACCTGGCACTTGCTCACTAAAGCAATTATATAAGTCAGCACTAAAAATTAAAAGCACTACACCATCACTCCCCACTGGCCCTTGTTTTCAATTATTAAGGAATTCCCAATATTATTCTAGCATGTCCAAAGGTCAGTTGTCAATCTCCTCTCCGGTCCAGCTGGTGAATCTGGGAATCTTGAGGCAATGTTATAACTGCCTCATGTACACAGACAACCCTCTCCTCCTCCCACATAACACAAATACTTGCGAGATGCAGCTATTTAGCCAAACTGGAGGCTGAGCTCTCTCAACTCAGGACTGGCAAGACCAGACAGGAGGAGAAGGCAACTACACACACCACAAAACCAGCCTCACATAATGCTACCACACCACTGAATCAAACACATAAACACACAAAGACATACTCGGAGGCTCTGAGTAAAAATTTACCTAAACAGCAGAGGCCTCCAAAGCAGACACCCAAACAACTGCTACCTCAAGACACCCCACAAGCAACACATAAACCACAAAATCAGTGTGCAAAGCAGTCACAGCCCTTAAGGCCAAATACAACACCAAACATACTTGTCATAGGTGACTCCATAGTCAGACACACTGACGTCCCACTCACCAGGATGAACAAGGAGAGGGTCACAGTAAGCTGCCTATCGGGTGCTAGAATCCGCCACATAACACAAGCACTCAGGTCACTCCACGGCAAGTACAAATATGACACAGTCATTGTCCATGCTGGTGTGAACAACCTGAGACGCACCTCCCTGGACTCCATGAAGAGAGACATAGAGGAGCTCTCTGAATATGTAGCCCAGGCAGGTATGACCCTGACCCTGAGCAGTATCCTTCCTTCACCATGAATGATGCCACAATATAGAGACAAGATGATCAGCTTTAACAATTGGCTTAATGTCTGGTGTTATTCAAAGGGGATCCAGTGTCTGTCTGCATGGCATGATATGCTTGACAAGCCACGCTGCTTTGCAAGGGACGGCTTGCACCTGTCACCACTGGGATTCCGGATATTGGCTAAGGCTCTTGCCACCCCCATAGTGCCTTTTTTAGGCAAGGCTCAAATTCTAAACCTACCACCCTAGAAAACAAAAATGGGAAGAAACTGAGGGTAATGCTGCTCAATGCCAGAAGTCTAAATCTCAAAATGCACGCACTCGAGGCCCTTCTCAGTATGGAGAACATCGATGTCTGTGCTGTAACTGAAACCTGGTTCAAGGCTCCTGAGAGCACCCCGGCACTATTAGGTTTTACCTCATATCATGCGTTCCGCCCCAAAACCCGGACCACACCACAAAAGGAGGGTGTATCCATATTCATAAAGGATACCCACACCTCCAGGTTGGTGGCAACGCATGAAGCTTGAAACCATCCAGGTGCAGCTAACCATAGGCAAAACTGCTCTACAAATTGTAGCATGCTACAGGCCACCCTCTCAAACTCAGGAACCCCACACAGCCTTCCTGAAGACACTGGAGGGTATAAATGTATCTCCAAACACCATCATATTGGGTGACTTCAACTACCCGAATATAGACTGGGAACATTACTCAAGCCCTAACTTTCTAGCCCAACGGTTCCTGGAGTTCATAAATTCAAATGCCATGGAACAGCTAGTCACTGTTCCCACGAGAGGAGAAAATATACTAGATCTCATTATCACAAACATGGGGACAAAATGCTCCACACGGAAGTATATCCCTCATTGGTGAGATCTGATCATAAACTAATCTCACTGGAAATCCACATCCCGCCCCACCCCAAACAAAAAAGACCACAGTGAAGAACTTCTCTAAAGCAAACTTCACACTACTCAAGACTGGTGTGGTATCCTTGAAGGCCCCTGAGCCAGTGGAAACCACAACCCAAGCTGCGGAAGCCCTTACAGTTGCCTTCTATGAACACCTCCAGGACTGCATGGATCAGGCAATCCCAAATAAAACCAAGACTCTTTCCACAAAGGGCAAACGTCCAGTCTGGTGGACCCCAGCCATTAACAAACTTTACAATAAGAGGAGAAAGCTATTACATGGTAGAACAAAATCCATAAAAGGGAAGTCACCCCTGATCATTATTAGTAAAAAAATACGAGCACTCATAAAATCAACTAAGGCCAATTTTGAGAGAAAAATTGCCATGGATTCAAAGGACAATCCTAAGGCCTTTTTCAGCTATGTTAGGAACCTGGGTGGAAACTCCCAGATATGCTCAGAATTAGTCCAAAATTATACAAAAAATCACTGAACCCACAGACATTGGCAACATACTGGCAGACAGGTTCAGTGCAAACTTCACCCCCAAAGGAGAGATAACTATCCCAGCGGAGTGTAGCCTCCCAGACATCTCAAATGCGCAGGTGAAAGCTGCTCTCTCTAAAGCTAAAAACACAGCATCAATGGGACCGGATGGTGTCCCCGGCTGTGTGCTACGAGCTAAATGAGGAATTAAACCCGCACATAAGGCAGCTGTTTAATCTCAGCCTTACCACAGGATACGTGCCCAAGGAGTGGCGTCACGGCAACTGTGGTCCCACTCCACAAAGGTGGTGCCTCTACGGACCCTGGTAATTACCGCCCCATAAGCTTAACAAGTCTAGTCTGCAAAGCTATGGAGAGGATCATAATGGAGCTCATAAACAAAGATATAGGGGACTTGCAGACATTGGACCCGACCCAGTTTGGCTTCGTCAAGGGCAGATCATGCCTTTTGAACTTGGTCGACTTCTTCAAAACAGTCACCAAGGCCATTGATGAGGGAAAGGCAGTCCATACAGCCTACCTTGACCTTGCAAAGGCTTTCGACACAATACCCCACTCAGGTATTGTAGAAAAACTTACCAGCTTAAATGTAAACCCATATGTCACAAGATGGGTTGCAAACTGGCTTAAGGACAGAACCCACAGGGTTAGAGTTGCTGGCGCTATGTCAGACTCTAAGCCGGTCACAAGTGGTGTCCCACAGGGCTTGGTCCTTGGCCCCCTATTGTTCGGCATCTACTTCTCAGAAGTACAGGCCAACATGGGAGGACTTTGGCTGACAAAGTTTGCAGACAACTGCAAACTGGGCGCCATAGTGGAAAGTGCATCGGACACGGATATCCTTCAGAAGGGACTCACGGAAACAGATAGCTGGTGCCAGAGCCATGGCCTGAAGTTAAACGCCAAAAATGTATAGTCATACCCTTCGGGAAAAACAAGGTAACCCCAAGCTACCATATAGGTGGCAATCCACTAAGCACAGAAGAGGTTATCAGGGACCTGAGGACCCAGGTTGACAGTGGCCTTTCTTTTGACACTCACGTTGCTAAAGTGGTTAGAAAGACCTTCTACATTGCCCACCTGATCATGAAGGGATTCACATCCAGATCTAGTGAGGTCATTGTTCCCCTGTACTCTTCACTTATCAGACCAATGATCGAGTACAATACCCCATTCGGGATGTATCTCACCCGACATCTGCAGCAATTGGAGAGACCCCAAAAGTTCCTCACCAAAAGGATAAAGGGACTACAAAATCTGTCATATGCTGCCAGATTGAAGAAACTCCAGCTCTATTCAGTCGCATACCATCTGCTCAGAGGTGACATGTGCCTGACATACAAGGCCATGTCCAACCCGGAATTAATGGACATGCTCCACCTCAAAAAATCCAAATCCACCAAAACCACTAGAGCAAGCGACTTAAACCTTAGCACGGATATAAATAGGACGTGCTGGAGGGATAGATTTATCACTCAGAGACTCCCTATGCTGTGGAATAAAATCCCGGTCCATGTGAGGCAGAGCACCTCGCTGGCTCTGTTCAAGAGAAATCTTGACCTGTGGATGGGAGATTGTAGGTTTACCCCGGGAATAATCTCTGTGTCACTGCTGGACAGAGGCACAACAAACTAATGGGCACACTATTTTTTCATATAAGGGGTGGCATAAGCCACAAAACTTTGGGCTAGGCTTATAAATGCCTTAGGGCAGATAGCCTAGTATAAACCTATGAACCTATGAACTAATCTGTGTTTGATTGGAACTTAGTATAATGCAATATAAGCAAATTGAGCTTTTCTTCCCGGGCTTCCGCTGAAAATGGGTATTACCCAGTCAGACTTTCCCAGTAAACAAAGACAAATAATAAATAATAAAACCCTGATTTATATAGATTTTTTTCAAATCCAGTATACTTTTTGGTATGCATCTCTGAACAAGGACTTCCTTTACTGCATACCCTTACACAACTGGGGAAATTATAGTACTCAGTCTGTGCAGCACTACAGTGACTTTACTCTGTATGTTAATATTTGGCTTGAGAAGCTGCAGTAACTAACCAATGAGAAGTTCCATGGCATTATCATGCATATGTTAAGGCTAAAGAGACTGTGGGGAGGTTTTCCCATGTGACTGACTAACGCACTGATTATGGGGAAATTTAGTTTCTAGTTTGCAAATTTGCAACCTAGTGTGCTGGATAAATTCACTCAGGTAAAAGTAACCACAGCATCAGGGGTGACTTGTCACTGTGGGACTGCCAGGCAGGAGAACTGCTCATTGAGAAAGAGTATTTGTTGGCAGTCCTCAAGACTTGTGTTTAAATTATGAGCACTTAGCATGTGGATGTTTTTGATTTGCATCTAAAAACAGAATGCTCTCTAGTGTGCATCTGTTTAAACAGTACGGGAACCAGTAGAATCCAGCTGATGCAGCACTACAGCAATTTTACTTTGTGGCTTTATAGTTTTCTCGAGAAACTGTAGCACCCAGCATATGTCAAGTCGGAGATGACTGGAAGCCTCTTGCCACTTCAGGGACATGAGATGCTAGCATGAATGGGTCACTCACAGTGGGCAGAAAACCTCAGTACCAAGTTCACCAGGTAAAAACACTCTGGGAAAAGCAATAGTCACATCAGTCATTTATTGATATTTACTAATGCACCTTAAAACTCTTGTTTAAGCAATGAGCCCTAAGCAGGCCTCTACTTATTGACACAAAGAAGCAAAGGCTCTCTCCAAATGCCTTTGCATGACTGGAGTGACAGGCAGAGGAAAGATTAGGCATAATACCTTGTAACTATGATAAAAAAAGTTTGAAATTCTTAAGAGTTTATAATTTGATGTCACCACTTGTTAAATTAGCTAGGTGTATAATGAAAGTGCCATGATATTAAAGCTCATTTTTATGGAATTTATATTGAATGTAATGTACATACATTCAGGGAAGCATGGAAAGGGATACCTATCTCCTATACATCGACATGTTTATAAACTTCTACATTATCTAGTATAAAAACATATACAATTCTATATAGGTTATTAGTTAAATGGGAATTTTCTGTCTAAGTATTAGGGTAAGCTGCATTCTGTGAGCTCTATGGACTTTTTACCTCATTTCTCCTTGAGGTCAAGTTAGCACTGCTTTCCAGATGTAGTCAATGGACATTTTTGTTTCATCGATTTTACGGAACAGGGGGCTTTATCAGACAATGAAAAGACATGCAGAATGTTAAATGAGTACCATAAAATTTTGTCCTCAGGACAGAATTGTAATAAGTTCTTAAATTTATTTTAGTGCTATGAAGTAGTGAAGGTACAAAGAGCACATACTGATGAATTCACAAAAGAGGGCCATCTCTGTATCAGCCCACATGATGATGGGTACAAGTACAGTCAGGGAAATTTCTCTTGATAATTCAGTCATGAAACAATCATCAGATGGCAAGGCATGTCATTTTAATGAACATACTCCACTACAACTGCAGATACCACCCCCAAAGGTCACATAATGAAAGATGTGGCAGTGATGTCATATAATCGGGAAACGGAACTAGACAACTATTTCAGTGCAAACAGAAAAGGAGAAGAGTTATGGCAGGGGGCAAATTTGGCACCCATTCCCCTAAATGAGAAACAGACTGAGAATGATCTAATGAATGAGGTTAATCCAGACGAAAACACATTGGGCCCCTGGCTAAGTTGTAAGTCAATTGCAATGATAAAGGGGAGCTCTGGATTATGGAAGATTCAAAGCTCAGAGTTTTATGAAATGTTTTAACTAAAGCAAATGCTACTGTTTGCTTGCCTGACAAATTGCAAACTGTTATTAAAGGAACATCATTTAACCTGAACAAGGAAGTTCAAGATATAAGGATGTTATCATTATGATATGGAATAATGTAATGATAAATAAACATGCAACAAAAATGAAAACAGGTCTAGTACATCTATAAGTATGGAAGGGATAGAGGTGTTAATGTGACTTTTGTCTGCATAATTCTATTCCTAAGGATGACAGAATGTAAGATTAGTGCAGACAGCATCGTTAAGGTGAAATTAGAAGAATGGTATTAAAGGGATGCAATCCTAAATCCATCCAAATGAGAAAAATCTAAGGTCAAAATGAATTTATGTTGGGAATAAAATACTAAGAAATAAAGCAACTAAAACGAGAAAGTCTTTTCAGAGATTTCCCCGATACAGCTGTAAGCAGAAATTGATATGTTGAAGAATTAAAATGTCTGTCGTGTAATGCTAGAAGCCTTAATAAGTTGTTGCAAGATCTGGAAACCACTAAATAAATACATAAATAAAATCCTTATGGATGGAAGAGTACATACAGGAGATATGAAAACCTGGTTCAACTCACATTGCCTAAAAGTTAATATCTTTGGACACATAGGCTACTGTGATTTTAGAAGTAATTAAATTAGTAGAGGGGCATCACTTTACAGTCTTGGCTAGCTCCGTATAGTCAGAAAGTGGAAACTATTGACAAACATTATGGTGAACATCCAGAATATAACTCTGATGGGATTTCTTAGAAGCCCAAACTGATACAAGCTGAACTCATGAATTTTATGACTGAATTTTTAAAATATACTCTCAACAAATCTACAACTCTATCAGGTATAAATACTCCCATGACATGTTGGGACACTATCATCTTACAAATCCAAACTAATGTTTTTAATTCCCATATTAGAACAAAGTTACCTTCAGTATACCAGGTTTAAACCTAGATTAAATAACTTACCAGATGTCACCCTGACTAGCACAAGTATTAAAGTAACTTTTATTACATTTCATTTCACCTGTTTAAATCATCGGATCAATTAAGTATACTATGATTAGTTACGTGGTAGGTTTTCAATGGGGAAAGTTCAGCACCTGTTAAATGCTAATTATGACGAATTAAGCATTTATTGGGATTGTGAAGGCTGCCAGCCTACCCAGATAGAATTTTGGAGTTAATTCTGTCATCTGTAAATATTAATCTAACCACAGGCTTGTTGTCTTAAATGGTAAAAAATAGTGTTACCTGTGGAACTGAAAAAAATGTAACAGTGCACTTGGCTGTAAGGAAGCTAAATCAAGCATTAAAGTTGGCTCCGGCCTGTCTAGGTGAAGGAATTCTTGCTATTGTTTTAAGGCCAGATTTAATGGCCAGAATTTGCATGCTTAAATGTCCTTAATGGCTTTGCTTCCTGAGCTGGTGTGAGCTTACTAAAGAATGCAATTGTAGTTTCTGTTAGCCTGGGAACCCAGGGAAGTATGAAGAATGATGTAATGTGAACCAGGAATGTGATTTTAAAAACAGAGAGAATCAGAGAGCATTAAGCATTTTTGTCTTTACCATCCAACTCATCAGCACTCTGCCTATGTTCTATATGCAAGTTTATCTTAGAGTTGTATTTTCTCTTAGTAATAGCTAGAAACTAGAAAGTGTCTTTCTGTGATGTCAGAACTGTACTACTGAATTATTTTAAGTATTTCTCTGTGATCCCTGAACTCTTTTTTTATAAAGCATTATAAATTAGTACTAAGCTAACTGCCCTTGCGAACCTTTTTAAGCCTGGCCGATTATCCCTTGTGAGACTCAAACCCTGCACCTTGTGTTTGTAAGGCAAACACCTTAACCATTAGGCCACCCTCCCAACCATATAATGCTTTATAATGTAGCACTTTGTAGTAAAAAGTATTGTCTTGTGTCTTGACTACTTATTATTAAATATTTTTAAACCCTTTCAACTGTGGCTGTTTTTGTAGAGATAATTTAAGCTCTTTAGAGTACCTGCATGCCATTGGTAAAATTGTACAAAGCCACTACAATAGCTTTAGCAGTGGGCTATACTACCAACTGGATAATAATATTGCACAGTAATAATTGGACACCCTTATAAGGGCCTCTGGGTAGCTGATAAATATTAGATGGATGGTGGCAGTGATTTCTACCTTATAGTTTAGGTAAAAGGGGCACAGTTGGAGAACCTGTGCCAGCCTTTCTCAGGAGTGTCTGTGTGGTTGTATAAACTCTTCTCAAAGTGTGTGTGTGTGTGTGTGTGTGTGTGTGTGTGTGTGTGTGTGTGTGTGTGTGTGTGTGTGGTGTCAGCTACTTGGGCAGGGACACGAAGCACTGGTTGGACAGAGAGGGTGCTGGAGAGTTTAGCTTGCCCAGCTAGGCTGAGATCTGGACGCTATAGCTGTGCCAGTGGCGAGTCTTACTGGGGCCCTGGAGAGCAAGGGAGCAACCAGCCCCGGACTGACTGCGATCTCTGTGTGCTCTTATAGGAAATTGCACTTTACTGAGTGTGTGTATTTGTTATCCTTTCCTCCTATACGAGACGCCCCTCACTGGTGCAGGGCACGGGCATCACAGGGATTTCATACCTAACTATACAAACAGGTTTACCAGTAAATTAATGCTGAGAGGTCTTAAACAGGAGACTGATCTCTTACAAAATCTATCCATTTAAGGAAAGCTAATAATAATAATAATAACAATAACAATACTAAATCTAAACCCTTGCAACTACCTTTTTATTACCCTCTCTCCTTTATGGTGCCCCTCTCCTCACTAATATCCAAAATTCTACAAAATCCAAACTTGATATGTGTTACAACAGACTTACAAAACTTGCCACCAAGGTCAAATTCTCGTACCACCACTGTAACTCACTGAAACAATTAGGGTGGCTGGAACTCCCTCACCATCTCTCATTCACCCAACTAACTACAGTGCACAAAATAATCTACAGACCCACAGATTGTCCTGCTCTCTCAACTCTACTTGCCAAATACCATCCCAGCAGGCATCTAAGATCTGAAAACCATCTACTTCTAAAAGTAGATAAGCCCACCTTTCCCGCTGGTGAACTCCTCTATTCCTTCGCCATCGCCAAACTATGGAACTCACTTCCACCTTCTATAAGAAACACGGGCAGCCCCACCACCTTCAAACAAATACTGAAAAATCATCTCAACTCTTCCTGGCTATGTTCCTGCTCTGTAACCTAACCTCTTCACTCTCCTTATATGATTACTAAACTCCCATGTATTTTGCTACTAGTACTGATGATACTTTCTCCATATTTATTTTTTATTTTTATCTTCACTTGTTGATACTGGTACAATAATACTGATTAATATATCTCTGTTTAATACCTTTCTGATAGAATTCTGCTTTAATGTATATTTTCTGTATATATTACTGTAATCAAACAAACTAGTTTCCTGCGTTTATGTATATATTTTGTATATGCTACTGTATTTACTATCTGTAACACTGTTTCTACTTCTGCACCAATTAATGTTTATATTTTTTATGTATCTATGTTCTTGTTAGAGCTTTTCTCCCTGGGCCTCCACTGAAAATGGGCTCTTTTAGGCCCAGTGGACATTCCTGGTAAACAAATAAATAAATAAATAAACCACTCAGGTGGGGAAATAATTAAAAACTCTTTCAAGGAAAACAAATATTTTTTTTGAGCAGCATAAACAGCACTCACTCCAAATGGCAACAAGTAAGATATAACACAATTTGCCTTACATTTATGACAGAAACAAGGAAGGCCAAGAGAAAAAAAGAGAGTTAAATCTGACCGGTAATAGGTAATAGGTAATAATTTAGAGATACAACTACAGACATCACCCTCAGGATAAAGTCCACATTAACAAATTATTTACTTTCTATGGTTCCTCTGTTTGCAATTTTTTTCTCTAATCAAGTGGCATCTCCAACCTCCTTAGTTATGGTGGGATTTGATATCAATCAATTTGTCAGGTGATTAATGCAGACTATGCGATACAGTCTCTCAGGAAAAACAGAGCCAATTATGTAGCAGGTCC
This sequence comes from Protopterus annectens, assembly GCF_019279795.1. Classification (NCBI taxonomy): domain Eukaryota; kingdom Metazoa; phylum Chordata; order Ceratodontiformes; family Protopteridae; genus Protopterus; species Protopterus annectens. Next base: position 1,269,771,981 of record NC_056732.1, on the reverse strand, counting down.
AGATGGGCTAAATAGATTTTTTTTTATTATTACAAATTATAGACAGTCTGGTTCCATGTATTGCCCTTAGAAAGTTATGTCCCTGGTAATTGACAACTGGCAAGTTCCATCCAATATTTAACAAATGTGCCTTAACAGCTCATGAAAATTATTGAGCCACAAAGTTGACTGTATTTTGATCAAAAACGTCAAGTGAGTTTTGTTAAGACTAATTCCACTATACATACTAAAAATGACGGATATTAATAAGCATGGGTTTAGCCATGGACACACTTGCTGTATAAATTTGGTTAGCTTTTATACCTTGTTAGCTGAAACCTTGCATAACAACATTTCAGTGAACATCACCTATGTGGATTTAGCTAAGGCCATCAATATAGTTCCTCAAGAGTCATAGTATTACCTGAAAATGGATACAATCATGGTTAAGAGATAGGCAATCATGCGTTAAGTTAAAACACAGTGTTTCTATGTTATTTCAGATAAATAGGAGAGTGCCTCGAACTCTGTTTTTGGGATCATTCATCTAATATTTGCACGAAGATAGTGCCAGTGGTAAAATACTGTTGGCTATAGAAATGTGTAGATGTAAAAAAGGTTGCTATGGTAACTTCACTGCAAGATTAAGAAAAATTAGACAATGTCTAGATCAAAATTTTACATAGGTAACTTGCAGCCAGCCATATTAACTTTAACAGTAAAAAGTGCTCTGCTGTGCATTTAGCACTGCCAAATCAATCATACTCATAAGCTATGTGTGAAGATATCCTAAACAACTGCAGTTAGTTCAGGAACGTAGGGGCAGTAGTTAATTCTGACTTGTTTCAAGACTAATGTAAAGTAAATTCCATAATCTGGAATGTTTTGGAACCACCTAGACATTTCTAAGGACAATAACTTCTAGGCATGAAAAAGTCCTGGTCCCACTGCCCATAAAATGACTAGACCAAACACGCTCTGTTAGAAATCCTACATTTAAAGAAATCCCAATCCCTCCACACCACACAATCCAGAGACCTCAACCTCATTACCACAATTAACAGAACATGCTGGAGGGAAAGGTTCATAACCCAGAGACTGCCCATGCTATAGAACAGACTTCCCATACATGTTAAGCAGAGCACCTCACTAACTCTTTTCAAGAGAAATCTTGATGAGTGGATGGGAAACAGAAAGTTCACTCCAGGGATCACTCCAGTGGCTCTACCTCATAGAGGCACTGGGAACTAACAACAGGCGGCACAATGCCAGGGCACTTCTATGGGCTAAGCCTGTAAAGGCCCCAGGGCCATTAGCCTAGTACACACCTGTGAACCTATGATCCTATGAACAATGTTGTTTTGAGTTTTGCATGCATTCTACTAAGGATATAAATATGTACAGTGTCAGTGGCTCAACAGATAGCACACTCCCCTTCAATGCTAGAAAATCAGTAGGCTGTGGGTTCTATTCCCACCCCAGGTGATTGGATTAATTTTCAACTATTGAGCATAGTGCTCATTAAAATGAGTTCCAAATTGCATAAGTTGCTGGTAGATCAGGAAAAACAACCCACAACAGTTATCAAATAGACTATGGAAATTTCCCACAGTGTCCTGACTAAATTTCCCCTAGTTAATATAAATACTACCTTGTGTCTCCTATTAAAAGATTCTACTAACATAACTGGACTAACCTGGTCAACAAAGGATACAGAGATAAATAAAAACAATAGGTTAGAGACAATTCAAAACTATCACACTAAGAAAGCTGCCTTATTTATATATTTATCACACAGTGGAAGATTATGTGTTAAAATTCTATTTTATCAATTACAAACCATTAAGGGCTCTCGTATATTTATTTTATTTATTTATTTTACATTTGTTGACCGGGATAGTCCGACTGGATGCATGTCCATTTTCAGCGGAGGCCCGGGGAGAAAAGCTCCAAGGGTAAGCAGATACAGCATTACATAATACCAGCATTACATATTACAAACAGATTATTTACAGAGATTACATAAGTAAGCAAGTTAAACAAGTTCCACAGGTTACAGTTAGTCCTGAGCACAAGTCAGGATTAAATTAAATTACACAGTAAACTGGTTAACAGATTTTTACACATTCGAGTTAGCCAGGCTTGATACATTGACATAGCCAGTTAAGTGACAAATGTTGTTTGGGTCTAGTTTTAAATTGACCTAAGGTGGAAAGTAAGGTAATATCAGCTGGAAGTGAGTTCCAGGATCTACTTACAGAGTTTGCAAAGAGAGAATCACTGGCTGTGTTATTAATTTTGCTAGTCTGAATTTGTAGTTTGTTAGAGGATCGAAGCGGTCTAGGATTGTTATAAGGGATGATAATATTTTTATGTTTATTCATTTTATTATTTATTCATATAGGAATTTAAATGCCTTAAGGATGAGGCCCTGAAGGCACCAACTGGTATCAGTTTTGTTTTCCATAATAAACCAGGCAGGGCTGTCCACTTTCCCCTTTGGTATCTACTTTATACTTAGAGCCACATGGCAAAAAATAAGGGACTCAAATTCAAGGATACATAGATATGCTTATCAATAAAAAGTTGGCTTTATTTGGAAAATATATTATTTTCTACTTGATAAATCCAGAAAAGGACATACCAGTGTTGTGGAATATTTTGAGACAGTTTCAGATCTTTTCAGGATATAAAACTGATGAAAAAGGTTATAGCTGTAAATTGTGTAATTACTCATGACTTGGTTCAGCAATACTCACATATATATATATATATATATATATATATATATATATATATTGAGACATGAATATGGATTAAAAAGGCTTCTGTTACGGCAGTAAAATATATGGGAAGTTACTAAACAAAGATGATATAAAACTGAGAAAATGGAAGCTCTTATTTATGGATTTGGATAGTAAGATACAAGCAGTGAGATTTCTTTAGTCTCATTCATTTTATACACAGGGAAGGAATATTTTTTTTTATCAACCAGAGGAAAAGCTGTGAACAATAAAGAGTTGAATGAATTTATCTGGGAGGGAAAGAGAGCATGAGTTAAGTGGGATAAGCTAATCCTCACAATAGAACAATGAGGTTTAGTTTTAGCTGATTTGAAGTGATATTTTAGAGCTAAATAGTTAAGGCTCGTATACATAACAAGCAGAATTTTATAATCCAAAATAAAAAGGATTGATGGTGAAGCAGGGGATCTCAGGAAAGAAGGACAGAGTTTGGTTTTGGATGCAGATTCTTAAGGAGAATAACAAAAAACATACAGAATATTATATTCAAAAAGCTGAAAGTATTCTAAGAACTAAGACAATATGTGAATGGAGAAAGGATATTTTGCCAATAGGGATGACTACAAGTAGGGGGGTACAGAAAACAGGTGAGATGGGGCTGGAATTAACTGGAGAAACTGGCAAAGGAACCAAGGTATTGGAGCAAATAACTAGACAGGGCAAGGTAATACAGTGGATGAAGCCAAGAAGAAGTTTGGACTGCAGGTTAGAGACTGTCTACCCTATCAGGGACTGATATCAGAGTATAGATATCAGAGTACAGTGCTTAGTAACTTCCCATATATGTTTAACATGCTGTAACAGAAGCCTTTTTAATCCATATTCATGTCCCAATATATATATATATATATATATATATATATATATATATATATATATATATAAAAGTATTGCTGAACCAAGTCATGAGTAAAGAAAGAAAAAGAGACAGGGGAGTCCTAAAGTAAAAAACCTGCTCTGGTAGAATTTTAGTCAAATGTAGAATAGAAGCTGCGGTCAAAACAGAGATAATTAGTAGGGCATATCAAAACATTGCATGATAATAAAAGAAGCAGAGGAGGTTAGAAAAGCTTGAGAAGGGACTGGAAAAACAATTTACAGAACAATGGGAGGGCATATGCATGGCTCCCAAGTATGCAACAAAATCCAGAAGGCTTGGTATTTTTGTTTAGAAGTGATCACAAGTATTTTTATATCCCAAGCAGACTTGAAATTTTTACTCAAGTAGATAGCTAATGTTGGCGGTGTGATAGGGAAGAAAAGGGTAACTAAGAACATGTTTTTTGGGAGTGTAATGAGTTATCAAATTTAAATAAATTCCATACAGAGTACCCTGTCAGAATCAATGATTTGAGCTGGGACTCAGGATTGCCTAGCTATAGTAAGACCTTATTAAGTTTAATTTTGTTGGCTTCCAAAAAGGCAATTACTAGGAAATGGAAATCAAAATTTAAACAAACTGTATAATAAGTACCGAATATTGTAAAAAGGTTAAAAGAACTGGAAAACATACATTTAGAAAAGGAAAGAAACAATAGAAGTACATGGAATTTGTGGGAAAAGTGCATGCACACTATTGTTCTGGAGAAGGATGAATGAGGCTCAAGGGAACCCAGGAACATTACACTAAAACATAGTTGTTATAAGGAAAGACAAGATGTAATGTATAATGAGTTTAAATGGGAAATGTTAATATGTTTTGTTTTCTTTTCTATTAATATGTATGTGTCCCTGTCGTAAGTGAAATTTTAGTAAAGATGTATAAAACAGTTTTGTTTTCCATTACAAAGAGATGAGAAAAACAGTCAAGTTAAGAGAGAAACATCATAGCAATTTAAAAAAAGACAGTTGCAAAGCCCTAAAATAAGCTTCCAATAGCAAAGGGGCATCTGAAAAGCTGTCAGATTTTAAGAAACAAGTTGATGCTTCATTCTGGAGAATTAGATTACAGACAAAGACATCTGGGAATGTGTCTCCTGGACTACTCTAAATAGGATCCTGAGGCAATATCAATCATTGAAATTTACAGTTCCAGTACACAATGTCTTCTGCTGGCTATTAAATTCACATATCTTCTGGTTCTGGGATCAGAAATCCTGTTTAAAAATAAGCAGCATTAAAATTAGGGGTAATTTCTTTACAAGATCAGTATTTTTCCATGTTCCCCTCCTACTTGCTCCAAAGGTAGGGATTCAAGACTAAAATCCAATCATACACTTCCTGTTTGCACAAGGAAACTACAGAAAGATGCCAGTTTTGTAGAAGCCGATACTATTTTCTAGGTCTGCATTTATTTTAGCACCATCATCTGCTTTAAAGGGCTGTACTATTAAAACCTGGATTTCTTGCTCCCATAGATAATAACAAAGGACTTCAACATCCCATATGATGCCCAATCCTTTTTCTAGAAATTAACAGTGGGTTCTTCTATCATGTGACCTCTAGTTATTAATAAAACATGGGATGTTCTTAATTACTACATTTCTGATTTAATATTGCACTTATTTGAACACTAGATGCACTCACGTAAAGGGAAAATATTTTGGAAAAGTGTAGGTGGAGGATTATATACAAATTATTTTACTTCAATAAACTTTTCACATATCCTTTCATCTGCATTTTACCTTTAGGAAATCATTAACCTTAGAGACTTGAATATAGTGGAATGTACTAGAATTCTTTGATTTTGCTGTTTGTTAGTACCAATTGCCTGTTGTCTACCAGAAATCCCCCATCTTAAAAAATCACTCTAACAGAGAAAATGTCAGTTTACTTTTAGTGCAATATCAGCCTCTGCAAAGTTCTAAGTCAAAGAATTGATGAAGTGATGAGTTTTTCATTTTACATTAAGACACAGACCTCTATTCTCTTTACCAGCTAGTCTTTGAAAGGTATCAAGGGCTCCACAACGTCCAAAGAGAATTCTTAAAGAATTGATAAAAATTCAGAGTTCTAAACATGATGCATTGCTGTCACTCAGTTTAAATGTATCTACTAGCATTCACTGATGAAACAGGAAGGAGAGTTCTTTGGCATCCTTTGTATGAGATATTAAACTGAGTTCCCATCTTTTTGAATAAGTGGTAGTTCAGCAGGATGTAAAAGATCCCACGTTATCTTTTGAAAAGACTAGGGGAAGTTCTGATTGGGAATGGACAAATTTCCCCTAGTTGTATCAATACCAACACAAGACTGGTGAAAACAGGCTACTCACCTAGTGAAACTAACCCAGTCAAGGATAAATAAATAAGCAAACAAAGAACAAACCTATCTAAAATGCATCAAACCTTAGACTGGGATAACTATCATATTCTGCAAAACTGTTTACTGTCATGAGGAATACAAGTCATTACTTTGCATTTTTTTAATTTTTAAATAAAACTATAGGTGCAGCCATTTACTGCTGGATGCTTTCCTAATCTCAATCTACAGTTCTATAGTTTTTTTTTCACTATCTCCAGCTGCGCAGAGGATATTTCCCACCCTCTGGCTACAAACCACAATCCTTAAGATGAATACAGTGGTTGCCAAATTAACTCCATTAAGCAAGTCTGAAAAATTGTTCATAGAATTAAGTACTTTCTGTACCTTATTTGTAACCACAACATTTTTCCACATCTATTGTGAAGGCAGCATTAATCGTTTGTGCCACTGAGTAAATTCAAGTGACATTCTGGACTTAGGATGTGAAGAATGCTCATGTTTATGGGGTAAAGCGGCCCCCATGTGTTACAACATTTCATATGGACAATGTCAATGAGTCTAGAGTTCAAACTGAAATGGAGGCTACAATATTTTACTGCAGATGTTCTAGAAGTGAGGGTGAATAAACTCATGATTTGCTACCGTATTTTTATTAATTAAGGAATTAATTTCCAAGTTTTAGTAGTGTAAATGTTTTACTGCCTAACTGAACTTGTCTTGCTTTTAGTTGTTGATCATACTTTCACTTTTAGTAGACCTAGGCAGGCTCAGTAACTTCAGCAGCCCACATCTCACACTTCTGGATCTGGACTACTAAATCTATTCAGGAGCACCCACTCAGTCTTTCCAACTTCCATTTCAATGCCTCTCAGACTAAGCCCTGAAGGCCCTGGGAATTATTCCATAGACCTGTAAATGGACTGAGGGGGGTGTCTCCCAATAAACATACAGCATAAATGACAAAAGGTCATCTCGGTTATATCGCTCTATGTTTGCTGGCTTCTGAAATGGCAGTCTGAATATCTCCAGCTAGCCATCTGAGAAGGGATGGTAAGTGGAGGTCAACATTAACTTATTTCCCAGTATTTGGTATATTTCTTGTAAATTTTATAATATCATATTTGATCCTTAATCTATGTGTTTGAGATGCACAAGTCTCACTGAGTATAGATATTGCAAAGTTCTAAGTTAAATGTTTAAAATTCTTAGATCTTAGGGGGACTACATTGGGTAAGTGGCAGCATAGTCACAGACTGTTAGAATATACTGATGATCATTGCATGTTTTACACAAGTATCCTTTCATACAGTTTTAAAAAAGGTGCTTGATGAACTGACACATTGGACAGGCTGTACAATACTGATTCATATCACTGGATTCCCAAGGCACGAGTGAGTAAATTTCCTGCAAGTCCTTAATTGACTGTCATGCCACCCTTCGGTCACATGCAATTCACAGTAAATTCTCCTTTAATTCTTGATTTACCACTAACAGTGAGGTTTCTTATTATGAAGATCTTTTAAATAATGGCCCTTTGTATAGGTCATAAAGTAAAGGACCTCTGATAGATTAAGGGGGAAAAACAGATCCACGTGCCTTTGCTTTTTTCCCCTGCTGCCTGCTAGTTATCAGACTTTTAGTATGGATCAATTTACCCCCCCCCCCCCCAAGAGTAAGAACTGACTGTGTAAGCTGTCATACACACAGCTACTGGGGTTTTCTCTTTAATGGCCCTGATACCACTCCAGATAGCTGATAAAGGCACTTGCATTACCGTAGGGCATTATATGCTCTCTCCATGGCATGTGCTTGTTCCTCCCCACTCACAGGTCTCCTGACAGTTACCATCAAGTCTTTTAAATTTTCACCTACTTTGAGTTCCTTTGCAATAAAGTTTCTTTGCTCACATCCCACTTCCTTGTAAGCAACTTCAGAAAAGTATTCAATGCCTATTACACACAGATACTGTAAATTACCACAACTTCAAACTTCTACATTCTCCCAAATTCACATTTCATTAATACTGTAGGACTGTCTTGACATCCCTGTACAACACATCTTATATGTACAGTTTTAGTGGGGGGGGGGGTGACGGGGAGAGCATATTCTAACATGGGTATGAAAATATTTTCATCAAGAGCCTGTCTGGCTTCCTTAGTAAGGTGATTTGAGATGGCTTAAGCGGTTTTCAGCTGGGTAGAAAATTCTGTAACTGCTAAGTGTGGGGTTTAATTGATAATCATCAGGCTCTGTTACTAGAGTACAATAACTAGATATCTTTAAGGACAAGTGTGCTAGAAAGTAAAACATTATTGTTTGAAATACTGACAATATGACCAGAAAACTGGCAAAAACACCAAAGGGTTCATAACCCTTACCTGCATAACTTTGGATGGCAATGGCATACTAAGGAACAATGCCCCCAAAACTAATGTGTTTTTGCATTATGTTTGGATAAAATAGTTCATTTATCAGAAAAATCATCAAAAAAGAAAGTCCTCCAAACATGCATGTGGTCCAGTAACACATTTGTATAAAATGCTGGACTGCTAAAAAGAAAATGTATGATAGAATAAAGACCTTCTCAATGTAGATATGCTCCTGTAATGTGTTTGCTTTAAATTTGCAAATACTGACTCATTTTCTAGGAAATGCACAAAGGGCAATTAAAAGAACAAACCTACCCCCAAAATGGATGTGTTTGTATAAAACTATTGGATTACTTCTATGAACTACATAAAAGTAAAACAAGGTCCCTCCCCTCAAGTAGATGTGCTCCTGCAGTATTCTTATAAAGCGACTTTCCTAAAATTACATGATACCTTCCCTCAGAACTCCAGCCCAAATACTCTATGAATGACCTCTTTTGCACATGTACAAGTAAAGTTGTAAGGAGTAAAATGCTGAGTTGACAGAGCAACAGATTTTTCATTGGCATGATTTATTTTTGGAAGAGAATGAAGTGTGAAACTGAAATGTCTGTCACCATTTTCTAACCTCAATCCTCAAAGATTTGCCAGAAAACCAAAAATTTTATGAGGAACAGACCAAAAGTCATCATCATCATCTTCTTTCAGCTGCTCCCGTTAGGGGTCGCCACAGTGGTTCACCTGTTTCCATTTCTTCCTGTCCTCTGCATCTTGCTCTGTCACACCTACCACCTGCATGTCCTCTCTCACCACATCCACAAATCTTATCTTAGGCCTTCCTCTTTTCCTCTTACCTGACAGCTTCATCCTTAGCATCTTTTTCCCAATATACTCAGCATCCCTCCTCAGCACATGTCCAAACCAACGTAATCTTGCCTCTCTGGCTTTGTCTCCAAACCTTCCAACCTGGGCTGACCCTCTAATATACTTATTCCTAATCCTGTCCACCCTCATCACACCCAGTGCAAATCTTAACATCTTTAACTCTGCCACATCCAGCTCAAACTCCTGCCTTTTTGTCAGTGCCACTGTCTCCAAACCATATAACATAGCTGGTCTCACTACCCTCTTGTAGACCTTCCCTTTCACTCTTACAGGTACTTGTCTGTCACAAATCACTCCTGACACTCTTCTCCACCCACTCCATCCTGCCTGTACTCTCTTCTTCACCTCTCTTCCACACTCACCATTACTCTGAACTACTGACCCCAAGTATTTAAACTCATCCACCTTCGCCACCTCTACTCCTTGCATCCTCACCATTCTTCTATCCTCCCTCTCATTCACACACATATATTCTGTCTTAGTCCTGCTGACCTTCATTCCTCTTCTCTCTAGAGCATATCTCCATCTCTCCAGGGTCTCCTCCACCTGTTCCCTACTCTCACTACAGATCACAGTGTCATCTGCAACATTATAGTGCATGAGGACTCCTGTCTGATCTCGTCTGTCAACTTGTCCATCACCATTGCAAATAAGAAAGGGCTCACCAAAAGTATAAGGCAAAAATCTAGACACTTCAGAGATATGACATGCAAGTTATAATACTTTGCAAAGATATGCACATCTTTTCACTGGGAAAGGATGTTTGCTAAGAGAATGCCAAGTCAAAATATCTCCTGATATAGTACCAGTAATAAGGGTAATTAGTAGCTCTTAAAATAAAAAAAAAGGTAATCTAGAGAAGTGATAAACAATCAGAACCTACTGATTAGGGTAAAAGTATAGTTACAGTTGTAAATCAAGATAACATCAGAATCTTTACAGGCCCCCAAGAACTGAACAAAGTGATTCAATTAGAGCACTATCTTTTACTGACAGTTTATGAGGTTGTGTCAGCTATGTCATATGTCAAACTTTTTTCTCTATTAGATGATAACCATAGTCCTGGCAGATTAAGCTTGATGACAAAAGCTTGAAGCAAAGTACATTCAGTACACCATTGGAAGAGACAGATTCCTCAGATTACCCTTCAATACTTTGTCTGCATTAAAGTATTTTCAAAGTGCCACAGCAGGGATTGGGGAATGTTTGGTTGGTGTTAATAAAACTAATGAATTTCTACTACAGGAAGCTAATCAACAGAACCACTTCAGCTTGGTCAAGTTGTTTAACAAATTGACACAGCATGATCTGAAACTGACCTGGAGTAAATTACCATTTTTTGTGGCTAGCTTGAAATTTTTGTTCCTGTTGTAATGCCTGAGGGCATTATGGCATGAAGACATATACTAAGAAAGTAAGAGCTACGGTACTTATAAAGAAATCATAAACTAGTCAAGCACTGATAAGATTTTTAGGAATGGCACAATACCTGTGTAAGTTCATACTGAACATTTCAGACATAGTCATGCTTTTAAAGGCACTTCTATAGCACAAACCAGAACGGGAATGGTCACTGGAACAGGAGTAATATTCTGAGTTACTAAAGAAGCTTGTGAGTGAAGCACCAACGCTGCTGTATTATGGTATGTCTACAGCAGTTGAACTTTATGTATATGGTAGTCAGTAAAGGCTTTGAAATGTAATAAAACAAGAGTACAGACCAGTAGCATACTACACAGATGAGACAGTTAGCAAGAGGGATCATAAAACTTTGCAGACTATTTTCAGAAAACCATTACACAAAGCATATGCTAGATTGCAAAGAATGTTGCTTAACCAACACAAGTATGACTTAGTTCAGTATAACCTGAGCAAGTCAGTGTGGAATACAGATGTGTTGAGCAGAGCTTATCTTAAAGGAAGAGAAGACACTGAAAACTTAGAAGGTTTATGAGTTATTCCATAATTACCTCTGCCACAAGAGACACAAGCTTAAATATGTACAAAGGACAAAGAGATGCTACTACTTAAAAGGAAATAACAATGAAAGGATGCAAAACCAGCTGAATAGTGAAGAAGGTTATACGAGTGAAATAGCCAAACACATATGAAATTAGCTGCATATACAAAATTACATATTCAAGCCAACAGTTACTAAACTCATTAATCATACCTGGGTATTGCAAAGGAAATGAAATGGTCTTTATTGGCCAAAAATATCAAAGCAGAAAGGAAAAGCTGGGTAAAACTGTAACAATACAATCACATTTTTCCAATTAGAATTCTAAGGGAAAAAATACTACCACACAGAATACCAGAATCGCCATGGAACAAAGTTAGAACTGACCTGTTTCAATTCAGTGAAAACTATTAGCCGATCTGAGTAATCTATTGCTCAAAATATTTGGAAATAATCAAAAGATAAAATGAGCTGAAGTAGGATTATTATACTAAGGAGATCTTGGCTATCAAAAAGGAATTTAGCTATTGAATTCCAGTACCTAATTCTCAGACAATGGGATTACATTTACTAGTTATGAGTTCAGAAAGTTTGCAAGAAAATCACAAGTTAATGTTAAGAGCAGTGCACCCAGAACAATGGTCAAGTAGACAGTATGAGACCATCTGTAAAAATTATCGAGAGGAAATGCAATAGCAATGACAAAACTGACTCCCACTTGTGCTGAAATATACCGCTTCAATGAACAAGACTTACCACAATATCAAATGCATATAAACAGCAGACTTGTGTGTTATTCACTACTAAACTGTTATATCAAGTACAAAAGTAAAGTTAGAAAATTAGTGAAATAAATCAAGCAAACCAAAACACTTCAAAGATGGAAATCACAAATTGCTTTCTACTCTTCAGAAGGGGGACAAAGTGAGATTTGTAAGAACCAAAGAATCAAGAGGTCATCCAGAAGCAATCGTCTTAGGTCATGCACAAAATCCAAGATTCTATTACAATATAATGCCAGAATTTACAAATCTACAGAATAAAGCTGCAAAATCTACATTCAGTATTGGTAGCAAAAAGAATGACACCTCCAACGTTCGACCTATCGCTAATCCTGTCGCCTCTCTCAAGATCTTGGAAAAGTGCATTCACCTTCAGGTTATGCCCTAGCTACTTCAGAACCACCTCCTGTCACCCACATAACATGGGTGCACACCTGGCCACTGAACTACAACTGCCCTTATTTCTTTCCTAGATGCTATTAACAGAGCTGATGATAATGGGAAAATAGTACCTGCCATATAATTTAATATTTCAAAGGCATTTGACACAGTTTCCCACCCTTTGTTACTATCACAAGTCTCCAACTTTGGACTCTCCCCTGCCACACTCAACTGGTTCTCTAGCCATCTAAAAGTCAGATAACAACCTGTCAAATGGCAAACCTCTATCACTTCCTATCTTCACACATCTACTGGAGTCCCTCAAGGCTCCATACTTGGCCCTCTCCTATTCAATATTTTCATTAACAACTTCCACACATCCATTACTAATGGGGCCCTATTCCAATATACAGATGATTAACATAGTCTGCACAGTTGACTATCTCTGAACTCTAACTCAAAACCCAAGCAGGCTTCACCACTACCAAATTCTGGATGCTTGAAAACCATCTAGCCCTTAACCCTAATAAATCCAAGATCATACTTTTCACCCCTCAAAAATCAACCCTGTTAGACAAAGCCATGTTTAATATCTACTCCTGAACTAAAGAACAAATAGAAATTGTCAACCGCACAAAACTTGATATTAACCTGCAGCAAATCAAAAAAACACCTTAGTCCCTTTTTCAAACTAACACTTGCCTCCACTTACCTACTTCCTTCCCTAATGTACGTTACCCCTCTATTTACCAAGCTCCAAGCCAGTATAAAAGCAAAGCTTAAGACATGTTTTAATAAAATCTAAAAAACTTCTCCCATCACTGCACTGTTCTTCTCTCATGAAAATTGCTGGAACTTCCAAATTACCTCAACTATCTACAACTTATTACTGCCCACAAACTTATCTTCAAACCTTCTGATTGTCCTGCCCTCAGTTCTATCTTCACTTTTTACCTTCCAAATAGGCCTCTTAGATTTGAGAATCAGCAACTTCGACAGGTTCACAAACCTAACTTGCCACCTGGCCAACTTCTCTTTCTTCACTTACTCTTTAGCCAAGATCTGGAATGCTCTGTTGTTAGCTATCAGAACAATCCAAAGCCTACCCACTTCAAAACTTCTCTACATTCTTACCTAACTTCCACTTGGAACTGTTCCTGCATTCAGGCCACTTGAATACCTCTCTAATGACATACTCTCCCCCACTTTCTATGCTGTGTACAATCTATAAATTCTCTACACCATCCTACTGAACTGCTAAGTATACACTCAACTTTGCAGTCCAATATTCTTAGATAATGCTAGACTACCAGTGTATAAAACTGTATTTACACTACACTAATGTTATTACAACTTTGTTATCCAATATTGCTTAAATAATGTCTTACTTCCAATGTACAAAATTTTATTTTTCAATTTGTTTTCTTTTTATTTGTCTTCTTTTGACTGTAGTGAGGAGCTTTTATCCACGGGCCTCCGCTGAAAATGGGCTCTGCATGGCCCAGTGGACTTTCCCGGTTAACAAACTGCAAATAAATAAATAAATATTGGCTGTTTATACAAGGGAGTGACATCTAAGACAATCAAAAGGAATCACTTAAGTATGGCACCATTTTGGAGAGGAGTACATCTTGTGATTGCCAATAATCTTGATGAATATACAGTTGAAGACAAATCTGAAGCTATGTCTTAGAAAAAAGAATTGTATTCTGTAAAACTTGAGCAAAATCATCCAAAGCAATCAAACATTTCTAAACCTGTGGCTGCATTCTACAGATCACAGAAGTGCACAAATGTAATGAGGGAAAGTAACTGCAAATGTATAGATCTCTGGAAGGATAATTTGTAAACTATTATGCAAAGCATACCTCCCAGGACTATATGAAGACAGACATGATTGAACTCTCAGAGTATGTGTTCCAGGCAGGTATGACCCTAGCCCTAAGCAGCATCCTACCTTCACCAAGAAGGATACTACAATACCAACAAAAATATAAATGACTTCAACAACTGGCTTAGTTTCTGGTGTCATTCCAAGGGGATCCAGTATCTGTCTGCCTGGGATAACATGGTTGACAGGCCTCGATGCTTTGCCAGGGATGGCCTTCACCTGTCACCACTGGGTTTCCGGATTCAGGTGAAGGCTCTTGCCTTCACCATTGTGCCTTTTTTTAGGCAATATCCCAAAGACAAACCTTCCAACATAAAAGATCTGTCAAAAAGCAAATTAAAGGTTATGCTGCTTAACGCTAGGAGCCTTAACCTGAAAATGGATTCACTGGAGGCCCTCCTTGCACTGGAAGATGCTGTCTGTCTGGTCACAGAAACTTGGCTTAGGGCTGCGGACAGCACCCCTGCCTTACCAGGCTATACCTCATTCCACACATTCCAACCCCAAAATTAGTTCAGGAAGACTAAGGGTGGTGGAGTCTCTATCTTCATTAAGGACAAGCACACTTCCAGACTGGTTTGCCAGCATGACTCACTAGAAATACTCCAGGAGAAAACTGACAGTTGGCAAGACACCCATCCAAGTTATAGCTAGCTATAGACCCCTCTCCATGACTCAGGACACCCACTCCTCTTACCTGGATCTAGTTGACTCCATCGATGTACTCCCTAACACCCTGATCCTTTGTGACTTCAACTACCCCATCATAGACTGGGTGAACTATTCTTGCACTAATGCACTCTCTCAGTAATTTCCCAACTTCATCAATTCTAATGCACTAGACCAGCTCGCCTAATCCACCAGAAGGGGAGATAACACTCTGGACTTAGTTCTCACTAATATGGGGGATCGCTGCACCATTCCCATAGTATGTTCTTCCCTGCTGAGATCAGATCATTGGACTGTGTCATTCGAAGTTTATATCCCACTCAACTCCTCCAGTCATAATCAAGGTAAACAAACTTCTCAAAAGCGGACTACAACCTCCTAAGGGAGGGTATCTGTAGCTTCACACCACTGCCCCTTCAGAGGAAGCAGACAACTATGCTGAAAGTACAGTTTTGTACCTACCATAAATGTAGATGTTCGAGTGGTTATGTTGCTACAGTCATCACACTTGGGTTATCCTGCCATCAGGCAGTCCCGCAGTCGGCCCGAATTTCAAAGCCTTGGTCCGGCGTCGGTCGTCATCGCTTCTTCGCTGACGTCAATGCGGCAGGGGTATAAAAGAGGCAGCGGACGACATTTTCTTCAGTTTTTCTTGCCCCAGATGGCAGGTGCCCCAAACTAAGAAGGCAAAATGAGATGCTTGCAAAACATACCTTAGTGAAAAACAATAGTACTAATTGTAAGCAAATACACCATACAGACATGCATCCCAAAGGTTGATGTACATGGAGGTATAAGAAAAGCCTTGTTAGGTAGAGGGGATGGAGGGAGGGTAAGCTGGACTGCAGCAGAACCACTTGAACATCTACATTTATTTTAGGTACAAAACTGTACTATGTTCATCGTGCTATGCTGCTGCAGTCATCACACTTGGGTAGAGTCCCAAAGCTATGGTTGGGTGGTAGGAGCTAAACTGGGTTAGGTGCAGCTAAGATGCTCTGCAGAACTGCAGTGTCAAACCCAGCTCTGGTTTTTGAGTACAGAGGAAGGTGATAATGCTTGGTGAAGGTGTGCACTGAACTCCAGGTAGCTGCCTCCAGAATGTCCTTTGTTGGGACACCTCGGAGGAAGGCTGCTGAGGTTGCTGTAGCCCTGGTAGAGTGAGACCTAATATTAGCAGGCACTGCTTTCCCATGGTGTGAGTAGCAAAAGCGGATACAATGTGCTATTCATTTGGAGATGGTCTGTTTTGAAATAGCCTTTCCTTCTGAACCTGGTGCATAGGATACAAGGAGTTGGTCAGATTTTTTGAAGGCCTTTGTCTTGTCCAAATAGTAACGTAACTGTCTGTGAATGTCCAGAGAGTGAAGGAGTCTTTCTCCTTTATTTCTGTGGATTTGGATAGAAGGTGGGCAAGTGTATGGTCTGATTGAGAGCCACACTGGATACTACCTTTGGCATGAAGGAAGGGTTGGTGCGTAAAGATACTCTGTCCTGATGAAAAATGATGAAAGGTTCCACTGCCATAAGTGCCTGCAGTTCTGAGACTCTGCATGCTGAGGTGATAGCCAGCAGCAGGGCTGTTTTCCATGACAAGTATTGAAGCTCTGCTGAAAAAGCTGGTTCAAAAGGGGGAAGTGTTAACTTTTCCAGTACAAAATTTAGGTCCCAAGTTGGAGTTGGTGGTTTTCTGGGGCGTCTTATATTTTCTGCTCCTCTGACAAACTGCTTTAGCAAAGGATGAGAGAAAATGGGAGGAACTGTATCATATTGAGCTGAAATGGCTGAAGCATGGATCTTTATAGATGAGAAAGAAAGGGCTTTGTGTAGCATCTCAGTTAGGTATTGGAGTATGTGCGGAATATTTGGGATGCCAGGATTTAGGCTTCTGGCCTGGCTCCATACACAAAATCTTTTCCATTTGTCTGAGTAAGTTTTTCTGGTGCTGGGCCTCCTGGACTCAAGAATGACATTCTGGACGTCCTTTGAGAGAAGTGTTGTTTGATAATTTAAGGTTATTTTCCATGCAGCTAGATTTAAGGTCCTTAGTTGACTGTGAAGGATCTGAGAGTTTTGTTGGGTTAACAGCAGAGGGAATTGAGGCAAGATCCATGGAGGGCTGCGAGTCAAGCTGACGTGGCCAGTCCGGAGCAATGAGGATCATCTGCGGTCTCTCTGATCTGACTTTCAGTAATACCTTGGTCAGTAGAAGCAGAGGTGGGAAGGCATAGACTGACAGTGCTGTCCAACTGAATGATAGGGCATCCACTTTCCAGGCCAGGGGATAAGTCCTTGTGCAAAATTTTTGTAGCTGGCAATTGTTGGTTGAGGCAAACAAATATATGTCTGGTGGTCCCCATCTTTGAATTATCACTGAGAATACTTGTGGATGTCGTCTCCACTCGTGAGGGTCTGTCAAATTTCTGCTTAATTCGTCTGCCAAAATGTTTTCCTTTCCTGGCAGGAATTGTGCTTGCAGTTGTACTTAGTAAGTTAATGCTGTGTTCCACAAGGCCATTACCTGTCTGTGTAGTGGGTAGGAGTGTGTTCCTCCTTGCTTGTTTATGTACCACATAACTGTGGTGTTGTCCGTCCTTATTAGAAGTTGTCCTGGATGCAAGAGGTCCTTGAAGGCTGTTAGTGCATTTTTTACAGCTAGCATCTCCTTTTGATTGATGTGTAGTTGCCTTTGGTTTGCAGTCCATTTGCCCTGTATGCATTGCCCTGCCATGTGTGCACCCCAGGCATAGTCTGATGAATCTGTTGCCAAGGTTTGGTTTGCTGGAGGTAAGACAAAAGGAAGACCCTTGTTCGCTTGGTAAGCTTGAGCCCACCATAGAAACTCTTTCTGAAGGCAGGGAATGAGAGTTATACTTGCTTCAAGGCTGTGTCTGTGTTGGGACCATACACTTTTTAGGTACCATTGTAGTTTTCTCATATGCAGCTTTGCATATGCAATTAGTTGAATGCAGGATGCCGTGTACCCCAATGCCTGCAGGAATTTCCTTGCAGTGAGCTGGATGGAAGTTGCCATCTTTTTAAAGTACTGAGCCAGTTGTTTTTGCTTGCCTAGTGTGAGGTAAGCCATCTGGGTCATTGTATTCAAGCTGGCACCCAGGAAAATTATTTCTTGTGAGGGTATTAGTTTTGACTTCTTTTTGTTTACAGTGTACCCTAGGCAACTTAGCAACTTTGTTACAAATGCCAGATGCTGCAGTAGGATGTCTTTACTGTCCGCTTGGATCAGGCAGTCATCCAGATATGGGTAAATTTGTATTCCTCGTTGTCTGCAGTATGCAATTACTAATGCCAGGCATTTTGCGAATACGCTGGGTGCAGTAGATAAGCCAAAGGGCAATGCAGAGAATTGATAATGCGTTGTGCCTGCCAAAAATCTGAGGTATCTTCTGCAATCTTGTCTGATAGGGACATGCAGGTATGCCCAGCCAAGACTCCTTGCCCAGCATGGGAAGAAGCTGCTGTAGAGTGAGCATTTTTAATTTGGGTATGTCCAGGTACGTGCTTAGAATTGAAAGGTCTAAGATGGGTCTCCAGGCTTTGTCCTTTCTTGGTACTAGAAACAGTCTTGAGTAAAATCCTTGACCTTGCTCTTTTGCAGGTACCTTCTGAATTGCTTTCATGTTCATGAGAGCTGAAATTTGCTTTTGTGCCTCTGCCCATTGGTTTGTTGGCAGATTTAGCATGCCTCTCATCCGTGGTAAGGTGTGAAAATGAAATCTGTAGCCTCGGGTAATAATATCCAGGACCCATTTGTCCTTTGTGATGATGTGCGAATTTTGTGGAACAAGAGCCAGTTTTCCTCCTAGAGGTGCTGCCTGGGCAATTTTGCTTGGCAGGAGAAGAGGAAAGTCATTGAGTTTGTTTTCTGAAGGGTTGAGATCTGTCGTCTCTCCCTCTTTGAGTTGTTGTTTGCCATTGTCTAGGCCTGAAGGTACCTTGTGCCTGGCCTCTGCCCCTAGGGCATTTGTACCTGCCCCTTTGGGGTCTGTCTGAAGCAGGAAAGGACCAGTTTTTTGATGGCAGTTTCTGCTGAAGCGAGGAGGTTGTACCTGTAAAAAATCTTTAACTGTTTGCATTGATTTTGCCTTTTCTTCCATTTTCTTTAAAACTTCCTCTGCTTTGACACCAAATAATGCATCCTTTTGCAGTGGAGCATCCAGTAACTTTGCTTTGACATGTTCTGGTAAGGTCTGCACTTTTAGCCAAGCATGTCTACGTATTAAAGACCCTGTGACCGCTGCTCTACATGTGGCCTCCAAAGAATCAAAACCACACTGCAAGGTATGTTTTCCCACTTGTTCTGCTGCATGCAACAAATCTTGCATCCCTTTGAGATTTAGTTGATCTGTTTGAGGGATCATTTTCTGTTTTAACTGAGTAAGCAAGTACTGCTGGCATTTAATCATGTGGAATTGGCAGTTTAATGCCCTCATGGCCAAAGTGGCAGAGGTATACACTCCCCCCCCCCCATCTTTCTAATGCCCTGGAATTTCTTTCCGCAGGTAGTGGATTCTTAGTAGTAGAGGCCTTTACCCCTTTGGGATCCTGGGAAATTGTTTCTGGGTCTGCAGCAGGGATTTTATATAAAAACTTGTGAGAGTCAGGGACTCGGTAGTATCTGTCTGGTTTAGGTGGTGCAGGAGGTAAGGAGTCTGGATTTAGACTGGATTCAGTGTAGACATCATCCAGAATGTCCAAAACAGGAGGAATAGCTAGGGGTCTATGCTGAGGAAGAAGGAGAAACTCACTGAGTCTTTTCTTGGAGTCAGAGTAATCTTGACCTTCCCAGTGGAAATGCTCTCTCATGGTGTGCAGGGTTTCCCCAAAAGAGAAGTCTTCAGGTGGGGAAACAGAGGGAATAGACTCCTCAGCATCTGAATCTTCATAGAGAGGGAAGGGGTAATCCTGTTCCTCAGAGACTGCTGAGGAAATTGATTCCTGGTCAGGAGGAGGCAAATTTTCGTCCACTCTAGGCCTTTTGTCAGGAGGGGGCTGAGAACCCTTTTTGAGCATCTGTTTTTGAGGCATAGGGGCCTGTGTGAGAGTCTGTGGACCCGGTTTCTTCACCTTTGGAAGCTTAGCATATGACTTAACAGAGAGAGTCATCGGTTTAAAGACGCCTTCTGAAACCGAAGGCCTGTCCATAGTCTCCGGATCACCGTCAGGGCTGGCGTCCGCGAGTTAAGGAGTAACCAGCTCCAGTGGCCCGGTAGATTCTGACTGAGAGGTAGTCATATTTTCTAAATCTGCGGTAGTCAGGGGCTGCGTAGGCGCCTCACTGAATACCGAGACCTCGGTATCTGGTCTAGGCCTAGGCTGCCGGTCTTTGTCCTTGCGTTTTTTAAACATAGCAGTTGTCGGAGGTTCCGAAGACATGATGTAGTTGAATTTTCTGCCAAAATAATGTCGGGCGGTATCAGCCCGACGCTTAATAGTGCGTTTATTGATCCTAGCGCAAAACCGACAACCAGAAACATCGTGGTCTGGGCCTAGGCAAGGAATACAATAAGAATGAAAATCCTTATGAGGTATTTGCTTCCCACATGAAATACAATTATTAACTTTGTCTGACATCGGTCTGAAGCAAGAAAAGTTCCCCCAACGGGGTACTTAGCTTTATAGAAGAATTCGGCTGAAAATCTGTTTGAAAATCTCAAGAGCTGGCCGACCGGCACTTGCGAACTGCTTCTGCTTCGGGCACCGTGTGGCAAGAAAGACTGAAGAAAATGGCGTTGGCTGCCTCTTTTATACCCCTGCCGCACTGACGTCAGGGAAGAAGCGACGACAACCGACGCCGGACCAAGGCTTTGGAATTCGGGCCGGACTGCCTGACGGCAGGATAACCCAAGTGTGATGACTGCAGCAGCATAGCACAATGAACATCAGTACACCAATGCAGTACACAAGCACCTGTACAACTGCATGGACTCAGCCATACCCAATAGAACTAAAATCTGCTCCTCAAGAAAAAACACAAACCTGTTTGGTGGACATCCTCTATCAACAGGCTTTACAACAAAAGGAAGAAACTGCTGTCCAAGGGTAAAAAGGAACAAATTCCAAATTGGAAAAACATCCCTCCTTAGCCTCAACAAGCAAATTAGATCACTAGTGAAAACCTCCAAGGCCAATTATGAATCAAAACTAGCCTCCATAACAAAGGGAAACCATAAAGTCTTCAATTACATCAGGAACCTCTGTGGCAAAGCCCAGGTGTGTTCTGAATCAGTAGTTAACAGTATGACATACACTGATCCTGTTGACTTAGCCAACCTGCTAGCATAAATGGTTCAAAGCAAACTGCCCTGATACTTGTCCCGCACCTCACATCACTGTAGATCAAATGTTACAGGTCCTATACAAGGCAAAGAAAACAGCTTCCATGAAACTTGACAGTATCCCAGGATGTATTCTGCACCATCTCTAGTAAGAACTGGCTTCACCGCTGAGCACCCTATTCAACCACAGCTTAAGTACAGGCTTCATTTCAGCAGAGTGGAGAACTGCTAATGGCATTATAATAGAACCAGTTAACCAAACAAAACTACTTGGTGTCACAATAGACAACCTAACATTCGATAAACACATATCACTCACAATTTAAAAAATTCACATCAAACTTGGTGCACTATACAGGGCCAAACCTTACCTCACTTAAAATGGCAGACTAGCCACAGCCAGATCCCACCTCCTATCTAGTCTCCTCTACTGTTCTCAACTTTTCACTAACCTGCACGTCTGGTTTACATTTATGTGATTTCTGCTATAATAAAACAGCAAAATTTGCTGCCAATATACCCAACAGGATCCATCATGATCTTGCTCTTCAAAAACTACACTGGCTTGAATTTGCCAATCTGTTATCGCTCAGTCAGCTCACCACTGCCCACAAACCTGAAAAATGCCCTGCACGCTCCAACCTAATGCAACTAAATACCAGTCCCAGGACCCTTAGATCATCTGGTAATCTTACACTTAACATAACAAAGTCCCATAATTACTTTGGTGACTCTGACTCTCTTCTCCTTCAAAGTAGCCAAACAGAGGAACCTATTACCCCAGAATATCTAAGAAAACACAGATAGTCATAGCTTCAAACAGCTGCTAAAGGAATACTTTACTCAACAATGGCTATGCTCCTGTAATACTCCTGGTTAGTTTCTCATGCCATCAATCAAATATTTATTTTCTGCTATCTTCTCCTTATCTTACCTCTACCAAATGAAAATGCCACAATGGTTTATTTTAGTTATATATATAATGAGTTTCGTATTACTGTCTGCAGTAAGGCTTAGGAAATGTAATGTTTTCTGTTTTTACATTCCCTTTTTGTAAATTGTGATTGATGGCAACTGTTAAACTTTTTGTATATTGTTTGTAAATCTTTTAAAATTGTTTATAATCTTTTTGTACTATTGTTATGGAGCCTATCTCCCGGGTCTCCACTGAAAACGGGCTACTTGCCCAGCTGGATTCTACCCCGGTTAACAAATATAAAATAAAATAACTTGTAATTTATATAAATGTAAGACTATTAAATTATCATGTATGACATTGGCAAATATGTTTTAACAAAGTACTCTGTCAGAACTACTGGGTAAGCAAATGGGTGTAGCTATGGAAATTACTTTTTGAGCTGATATGCAGGATCTGGATTGCTTAGACATAGTTAATTCTGGTAGCTGCCAAAAAAGCAATTACTAAAAAATGGAAATCAAAGTAAAAAACAGCTGTATTTGAAATAGTGAATATTATAACAGAGATAAAAGCACTGGTAGTGTGATCTTTATAAAAGGGCAAGAGCAAATTACAAAGAAAAAAATGGAAACTGTGGGAACAATACATGCAGAAAAATGTTTTGGAGGAGGAATGCCATTTAAGGTAAGGCAGGAATCGATCAACTTCTGTAATGGTGCATTGATTATATTGTACAAAAAATATAGGCGGTGTATAATGTTTGTAACTGTCAACATGTTAATATGATTTGTTTTCTTTTATATAAATTAAGTTTGCCAAGGTTACAAGTGATAATTTAATAAAAGAAGTCTGAAAAAAAGATGAGGGCTATACAATTTACATTCAGTTAAAACCAACATGCATATTAGTGGACTTCTGCAGGACTGCAGTCCATGATGCACAAACTGGTACTTCCCACAGGAAAACTTACACATTCCCTTCATCTGTTTCAGAGTCTGGTGCCATGCCTGCCATCAAGTATAGCTCCAGTCCTCACTCACATACACCACCTAAAAATGACAATGGCTGCCTTCCTAGCAGAAGTAGTACAGTCTGACAAACAAATGTTGGACAGTTTCCAGCACCAGGCAAACTTATATATATCACTTATATTTAGAATAATCTGATGCCATCTGTGAAATACAGTATCCTTGTCTCAGTGTAAACTAATGTAGCCACCTGAACTTATAAGCATATCCCTAAGCTTACATGCATGCAAAGTGGTACGCAAGGATGGTGCAGTAGGATGAAAAATTATAAGTTAGCCTCATATCTCCAAAGAAATGTCACGTTTCAAACAAAGGAAAGCCATACTGACATGGCCAAAGTAAACATATACATCTACAGTTTGCTTTTTCTCTTATCATAAGACAACCAGCAACCAGAAAAAGTCACGTACAATTCCATAACATCCTATCAAACTAGCAACAGTACTCTTCAATGCAACCTCTCTCCTTGATCACATTGTCAGTTCATTCAAAAGCACAGTTCTTAAAGTTCTGGAAAAAAATATCCCCACCTTCAGAGCAATACACTCCTTGATGAAACCAACACACTCCCTACCAAAAAGAATGGTCTTAAAATTCAACATACATACTACAATGTCACCAGTTCCCTCAGTGAAATTATCATAGTAATTCAACCGTCTGAACTCTCTGCATGTAATCCTACCCCCCTACCCCCCCCCCCCAAAAAAAAAAAAAAAAACTAATTGAAAAGAATATTTTGAATATTTGGAAGCAAAATTGAAAACATCAGGTTAAGAACCTCTCTATCGCACTTTTCAAGTGCTGTCATTTCACTTTGTCAGTTTTCATTTTTTGCTCCTGAGCTTGTAACATACACATTCCTTCATAAATCCTTATTAATCTGCTTAAGGCATTGTCTGTGCTCAGACAAGAAATAAGCTACTACTACTGTTTCATTACTTTTAAATCAACAATTGTGTTATAGACAAGTACCTTGGTCTACATAAAGACAATCACAAAACGACTGGAGAGTAAAATCCTTACCTGGTGAAAGAAGTGCATTTGTGACTATGGCCTCCAGTGGTAACTCAAAGTTGTCATCTCCATCCTTAATCACATAAAATTTAAAATTCAGAAAAAAATGCAGCATTAATAATATGAAATTTGTAAAAGGAGATCAAATCTTGGAAAATTAGAAGTTATGTACCTACCATAACGTTCCATGTTAGTTGTCTTCTCTCGCCTTCTTTCTTGCTGGATGGGTTCGGAGCCGATCCTCGGCTCCGACTGCACTGCTTAGCTTGAGAACTCCTTTTACCAGCTCGAGGCAACCCTATATCCCATGATGCAAGGCGAGACTACCTCAGATCTCGTTTGGTAGCTAAATAACCCTGCCAATAATACTAATCCCAAAGGAAGAGCAAAAACTAGCCTAGCAGAACTAGGCAAAAAGTTCTAAAGATAGACTCTCTAAAGAACTAAGGAGAGTGAATCTGATACAGAGAAACTCTTCAAGATCTGTCCAGGCCAGGGGGAAGGAGGGAGGGACGCAAGAAAGAAGGCGAGAGAAGACAACTAACATGGAACGTTATGGTAGGTACATAACTTCTAAATGTTAAGTTGTCAATCTCGCCTTCATTCTTGCTGGATGGGACAGCGTCCCTAGCACCTGTATCCCGGGTGGCTCAATGGAACAGACTCTTGAATACTGTGGAACCAAAACTGGCTCTGTCCCTGGAGGCCAAATCTAATTTGTAATGAGACAAAGGTATGAGGAGTGGCCCAAGTAGCTGCTGCACAAATGGTATCAATGGGTAGCCTATCCTGAAAGGCTGTAGAAGTGGATAGGCTCCTGGTTGAGTGTGCCTTCGGTTTTGAGGGTAGTTGCTTGCCTCTGAGCGAATACACATAAGAAATGGCGGAAGACAACCATCTGGATAAGGTCACTTTTGATACTGGGAGACCTTTCCTATTTTCTGCATAGGAGACAAATAATTGATCTGATTTCCTGAATTGTTTAGTTCTATGCAAATAATATCTGAGCTGACGATGGACATCCAAAAAATGAAGTTTTTGTTCAGCTCTGTCAGAATAATTTGGGAAAAAAAACGGTAGATCGATGGATTGATTAATATTAGTTTGAGAAACAACTTTGGGCAGAAAAGATGGATTTGTTCTCAAGGATACCCTGTCCTTGTGAAAAACCAAGTAAGGGGAACGGATGCAGAGAGCTTGAATTTCGGATACCCTCCTTGCTGAAGTGACAGCCAGTAAGAATATTGTTTTCCAGGTCAGTAACTTTAAGGAGCATGAAGCAGACGGTTCAAAGGGGGGTAAAATCAAGGATGCTAACATCAAATTCAGATCCCATTGTGGAGGAGGATGTTTTATTGGAGGCTTTAGGAGAAAAACTCCTCTCAGAAAAGCTTTGCATAGTCTATGCGACATAATGTTATGATCTTGCAAGCCAACATGATATTTGGAAATTGCCGCCAGTTGAACTTTAACTGTTGATGAAGAAGATCCTGACTGAAAAACTTCATCCAGAAAATCTAAAACAGAATGCACAGGTGCAGTAAAAGGATCAATGTGCCTGGAATTTGCCCATAGGGAAAAACGTCGCCACTTGCTAGCATAAACCGTTCTGGTGGACGACTTCAATGAAGCTATTAAGATATCTCTGACAGGATCAGAGATCATAGGAAGCCTGGCTAGGGAAGGAAGTGGAGCAACCAAGCAGTGAGGTTGAGAGAACGAATGGCCCGGTGCTGTTGACCCGATTGGTGGATCAGAAGATCCGGAACTGGGTCCAGATGCCAAGGCTGCACCAGGAGGTGACGATGTAGGGTCGGAAACCAAATTTGTCGAGGCCAGTAAGGGGCAATGAGAATCAACTTGGCTCTCAAAACGGTAGCTTTCTGAATAACCTGTGGTATTAAGGGGAAAGGAGGAAAGGCGTACAGAAGTCCCCGGGGCCAATCCTGGGTTAGAGAGTCTCTCAGGGGTTGGCCTGGTAGGGGAAAGAAAGTAAAGAAGTCCGGGCATTTGTTGTTTTGGGGTGTAGCAAAAAGGTCGCAACAAGGGGTGCCTCACTTCCGAAATATCTCGTCCACTACCAATTGATTGAGAGACCACTCGTGAGGCATGAGAATGGCTCTGCTCAGTCTGTCCGCTAAGAGGTTGGACCTGCCGGGGATGTGCGTTGCTATCAGAAACCGATGAGAGGAGATTGCCCATTGCCAAAGTCTGAGAGCTTCTCGACACAAGGGATAGGACCTGGTCCTGCCCTGCTTGTTGATGTACCAGACCACAGACATGTTGTCCATTTGAACTGCTATAGTCCCCGTGGGAAGAAAGTCGTTGAGGGCTTGCAACGTTAAAAGCACCGCTCTCATCTCCAGGACATTTATGTGCAGATGGTATTCTATGGGTTGCCAAGTCCCGTGGACCATCCTGCCCTGATAATGCCCCCCCCCACCCGATCAGAGAGGCATCCGTAGTGACTGTGGCAACCGGAGGAGGGGGAACAAATGGTCGGCCCTGATGAAGAAGAGGGGAAGATATCCACCAGGTTAGATGAGTCCTGCACGATTGTGTAACCAAGATTTCGTGCCTTATGGGAAGGTTCTGCAACGACCACTGAGTGAAAAACATCCACTGCAGAAGACGCATGTGGAAGCGAGCTAATGGTAGAAGTACAATGGCCGCAGCCATAAGACCTAGAACCTTCAGAACCAATCTGGCTTTGACTTTGCTGCTCTGCAATAAGATCCGAACGTATTTTTGGATGTCCAGAATTCTCTGATCTGTTAGTCTGGCTAACATACTGACGGTGTTTAATTCTGTGCCTATAAAGGTGATAGATTGGCAAGGCAGCAGAGAAGATTTTTCGAAATTCACCGATATCCCCAACTTTTTGCAAAGCTGCAGAGTGTAGTTTCTGCTCTGAAGAAGCTGATGCTTGGTGGTGGCAGAGAGGAGCCAGTCGTCTAAATAAGGAAACACCTGGAATCCTTGACGTCTCAGATGAGCTGTGACCACTGCCATGCATTTGGTAAACACTCTGGGGGCTGAAGTGAGGCCAAAGGGCAGGGCTCTGAATTGGTAATGACTGGTCCCTAGCCGAAAGCGGAGAAACCTCCTGGAGCGTCTGTGTATCTTTATGTGATAGTATGCGTCCTGAAGGTCTATCAAGCACATCCAGTTGTCCTTGCACAGAAAAGGCAGAATGGACTGAAGCGTGACCATCCGGAATCTTGCCTACTTGACAAATCTGTTTAGATTGCTCAGGTCTAAAATAGGTCTCCAATCTCCCGTCCTTTTGGGGACCAAAAAGAATCTTGAGTAGACGCCGGATCCTACTTGGTCTGCTGGAACAGTCTGGACGGCTCTTTTTCCTAGGAGCTTTGAAACCTCCTGTTTTGCCAAATCCCTTTGACCGGGTGAGATGTCTGGAAGGGATTGGTGAGGTACAGGATACCTTTCGAAGGGGATTTTGTAACCCTCGGATATGATCGACTGTACCCACATGTCTTGTGAGAGGGAACGCCAGGCTACTTGGTACAGCGATATCCTTCCCCCGACTGCCTCCAAGGGTTGACAGTCGGGCAACACCTCAGGGATTCTGAAAGGGCTTATCAGGAAGAGGCTCCCTGTTGCCCTGATTCTGGGGACCCCCCCTGCCTCTAGGGCGGCGTCTATTATTGTTACCCCCTCTGCCTCTGGGGGTAAACTGACCACGTGTGTCCGGCGCTGCTCCTTGGGCTTTGCGGAACCACATCTTCCCTCCTTTCTGACCCTTGGGATAGGGTCTACAAGGGGTGGAAAAATGGACTCCTACGGCAGAAAGAGTTTTGCTGTCTTGCTCACACCTGGTCAAGGTTTCCTTCACCTGAGGTCCGAACAAAGCCGAACCATCAAAGGGGGTATTGGTGAAGGACGCCTTAAAGGGGTCCGCGAAATTACAAAGCCGCATCCAGGCTTGACGTCTAAGAGCCACTCCTGTGCCTGCGGCTCTGCTCGCTCCATCGGCTGCATAGGATATTAGCCGCATGGAGGAGTTGGTTAAAGAATTTAGGATTGCTAGCTGTGAGGCAATCTTGTCCTGAGCCCCAGCAGCTGAAGGATCCTGAACCACTTCACCTAGTTCCTTGAGAATATCTCTTTGAAGTCTGGTGAAATGACAAAGATAGTTCAGCGAACGCATAGCAAAGGTCGCTGAAGAAAACATCCGCTTGCCATACCTGTCCATGGTCCTAGAATCTTTGTTAGGAGGATGGACAGGAACGGAAGGATCCGCAAGTTCCTTCTTAGTGGCCGCCGCCACCACCATAGCATCCGAAGAAACGCCCTTAGAAAGAAATTGCTTGTCTGAAGGGGCCGTAATAAATTTGGATGGCCTCCTGGGGACAGGTTCCACAGAATCCGGGGCCGCCCACGCCTTCCGAGCCAGTACCTGCATGAGTGGAAAGGGATGTATCAGTTCCGGCGCCGACACGGTCGCTGTCCCGAGAAGCTCCGGCTCCGAACTCTGGAGGAGAGTCAGAGGAGGAAGTTCAAGGGGAAGAGCAATAGCCGAAGTCTGCTGAGACGGGCTATGGAGCATTTGGGCTAGTGCCTGTGACTTCAACAGCCTGCTTACCACCCTCTCTAAATCATGGTCAGACAGCCTGGAAGATCTCGAAGATCGGCTCCGATGACTCCGTTCCGACAAAAGAGGAGACCTCGGAGCCGAGTGAATAGACTCCAAAGAAGGGGACCGAGATCTCTTCTTGGACGAAGCCATCGGAGCCGACGTCCTCTGGGTTCCATATGGAGCCGAAGACTTTATGGGTTCCAATGCTGGATAACACGTCGGCACCAGCCAGAGCCGACAAGGCAACTGTAGACTGAGTGTCGGAGCCGGTAGGAACCGACACTACCACATCAGAGGAAGAGAGATCGGCTCCAGCCGGAGCCGATCTCGACTCCGAAGGAGTCGGAGCCACCGGGGAAGGCTTAACCACTGTAGCCTGAACCTTAGGTGGCTTGGAAGGTTTACTCGACCCAGTTTTAGTGGGTGAACCTTCAGGCTTTAATAAGCCATGGAGGATTAACTTGTTCCTCCTCTCCTGCAGGACTCTCTGGCTAAAAGAATGACATATGGCACAGGAGTCCTGCAGGTGTAAAGGCCCCAGGCAGTAAACACAAGAAGTGTGACCGTCTGTCAGAGACATCTTCTGACAGCACGAGTCACACTTCTTGAAGCCTGAGACCTTTCCTTCCCTAGACATAGTCTAAGAAAAAATACACACACACAGAGCACAGTCACACTATTAATCCCAAAAACACACACACAGATAGGGATTAAGAACAGGGTGGCCTAGGCCCAACTGAAATAATTTTAACTTTACAAGTTAAACTTAAGATTTAAGGGGAAATAGGGTGGGCTGTAGAAAAAAACTACACACTATCTAACACTAAGAAGAAAGGGAGAGTAAAAACCCTAGACTAAACTGTTTGAAAATCAAACTCACCTGAACTGGCAAAAAAGAGACCTCTTCGCAAAGCGGCAAAAGAGATCTGAGGTAGTCTCGCCTTGCATCATGGGATATAGGGTTGCCTTGAGCTGGTAAAAGGAGTTCTCAAGCTAAGCAAGTGCCGAGTCGGAGCCGAGGATCGGTTCCGAACCCATCCAGCAAGAATGAAGGCGAGATTGACAACTTAACATTGATTTAGACAGCAGAGTTGTCTTACAGTGATAAAGGAAATGCAGAATGACAGGCAAACATTTATAACAGTACAAAGACCACAAATAAATGCATAAAAACCACTTATTATACTTTTTTACATTCTTTTTGAGACATGTGTTAGCCATATTCATTATACATACATATTCCGGTCTGATGGACTGGCTTAGAAATCATACACTTGCAATCTATTGCATCAAGACTTGCAACAAGCAGGCGTACATTAGCAGACATTGTTAAAATGACCACATATGTTAAAGAAATGATCAGTATGTAAATGTGGAATTGTGCCCTGTACTCAAAATCAGGGCCTTCACTTCTCTGGAGTGAAGCAGGATTGAGACAGCCTCCTTGCACATGTGCAGATTTGTCAGACTACATTGACTTCACTGAATCTTACAGATCAACCATAACAAAATAAATTACAGATGGATGGCAGAATTTCTGTTGTTTAGAAACATAATAGAAAATACTGCCAACCCAATAATGCTACTGATAAAACAAAGTTAAAACAACAAAATCAGGTGAAGCTCTATAATACCGAAGTTCTCAAATTTGTGCGCAAGATTTGTTATACGACTTGCAGAGCAAAGCTCTACAGATAAAGTCTGCTGTCTAGATAGCATTTAATAATCACGTATAAAGGTCATCAACAACAATCTCAGACAAAAAAAACATCAAAATCCAACCGCCATAACCTAAAACTATTGAAGCCTTACCATAAATACAGAGCACATTTACAACACAAGTGTCTACATGAGAAGCTTTACCTCCATCCCTTTACTTATATATACTAACTCAACAATCACATGGTAGTAATTAGCATCAAAAACATTACACATGCAGATGCTATAGATGGCAAAACAAAGGACAAGAGGAGAAAATATACTAGATCTCATCATCACAAACATGGGGACAAAATGCTCCACATCGGAAGTATATCCCTCATTGGTGAGATCAGATCACAAACTTATCTCACTGGAAATCCACATCCCGCCCCCACCCCAAACAAAAAAGACCACAGTGAATAACTTCTCTAAAGCAAACTTCACACTACTCAAGACTGGTGTGGTATCCTTCAAGGCCCCAGAGCCAGTGGAAACCACAACCCAAGCTGCGGAAGCCCTTACAAATGCCTTCTACGAACACCTCCAGGACTGCATGGATCAGGCAATCCCTAATAAAACCAAGACTCTTTCCACCAAGGGAAAACGTCCAATCTGGTGGACCCCAGCCATAAACAAACTTTACAATAAGAGGATAAAGCTGTTACATGATAGAGCAAAATCCATAAAAGAGAAGACACCCTTGATCATTATTAGTAAAAAAATACGAGCACTCATAAAATCATCCAAGGCCAAATTTGAGAGAAAAATTGCAATAGATTCAAAAGACAATCATAAGGCCTTCTTCAGCTATGCTAGAAACCTGGGTGGAAACTCCCAGATATGCGCAGAATTAGTCCAAAATGATACAAAAATCACTGAACCCACAGACATTGCCAACATACTGGCAGACAGGTTCAGTGCAAACTTCACCCCCTCCCGCCAAAAGGAGAGATAACTATCCCAGCGGAGTGTAGCCTCCCAGACATCTCTAATGCGCAGGTGAAAGCTGCTCTCTCTAAAGCTAAAAACACAGCATCAATGGGACCGGATGGTGTCCCCGGCTGTGTGCTACACGAACTCAAAGAGGAACTAAACCCGCACATAAGGCAGCTGTTTAATCTTAGCCTTACCACAGGATACGTGCCCAAGGAGTGGCGGATGGCAACTGTGGTCCCACTCCACAAAGGCGGTACCTCTACGGACCCTGAAATTACCGCCCATAAGCTTAACAAGCCTGGTCTGCAAAGCTATGGAGAGGATCATAATGGAACTCATAAACAAAGACATAGGGGACTTGCAGACATTGGACCCGACCCAGTTTGGCTTTGTCAAGGGCAGATCATGCCTTTTGAACTTGGTCGACTTCTTTGAAACAGTCACCAAGGCCATTGATGAGGGAAAGGCAGTCCATACAACCTACCTTGACCTTGCAAAAGCTTTCGACACAATACCCCACTCGGGTATTATAGAGAAACTTACCAGCTTAAATGTAAACCCATATGTCACAAGATGGGTTGCAAACTGGCTAAAGGACAGAACCCACAGGGTTAGAGTTGCTGGCACCATGTCAGACTTCAAGCCGGTCACAAGTGGGGTCCCACAGGGCTCAGTCCTTGGCCCCCTGTTGTTCAGCATCTACTTCTCAGAAGTACAGGCAAACATAGGAGGACTATGGCTGACAAAGTTTGCAGATGACTGCAAACTGGGCACCATAGTGGAAAGTATATCGGACACAGATATCCTTCAGAGGGGTCTCACGGAAACTGATAACTGGTGCCAGAGCCATGGCCTGAAGTTAAATGCCAAAAAATGTATAGTCATACCCTTCGGGAAAAACAAGGTAACCCCAAGCTACCATATAGGTGGCAATCCATTAAGCACAGAAGAGGTTATCAGGGACCTGGGGACCCAGATTGACAGTGGCCTTTCTTTTGACACTCACATTGCTAAAGTGGTTAGAAAGACCTTCTACATTGCCCACCTGATCATGAAGGGATTCACATCCAGATCAAGTGAGGTCATTGTTCCCCTGTACTCTTCACTTATCAGACCAATGATCGAGTACAATGCCCCATTCGGGATGTATCTCACCCGATACCTGCAGCAATTGGAGAGACCCCAAAAGTTCCTCACCAAAAGGATAAAGGGACTCCAAAATCTGTCATATGCTGCCAGACTGAAGAAACTCCAGCTCTATTCAGTCGCATACCGCCTGCTCAGAGGTGACCTGTGCCTGACATACAAGGCCATGTCCAACCTGGAACTAATGGACATGCTCCACCTCAAAAAATCCAAATCTACCAGATCCACTAGAGCAAGCGACTTAAACCTTAGCACGGATATAAATAGGACATGCTGGAGGGAAAGATTTGTCACCCAGAGACTCCCTATGCTGTGGAATAAAATCCCAGTCCATGTGAGGCAGAGCACCTCGCTGGCTCTGTTCAAGAGAAATCTTGACCGGTGGATGGGAGATCGTAGGTTTACCCCGGGAATCATCTCTGTGTCACTGCTGGACAGAGGCACAACAAACTAATGGGCACAGTATTTTTTAACATAAGGGGTGGCGTAAGCCACAAAACTTTGGGCTAGGCTTATAAATGCCTTAGGGCAGATAGCCTAGTATAAACCTATGAACGTATGAGCCTATGAACAACAGCAACATACACTAATAACATACCACTCAGATGTATGGATTTTCACAATGTCCGGCTTTTTGCCTCACATTTTTGGTCTTTTGGTCTGTTCCACATAAAATTTGTGATTTTCTGGATCTTTATGGCAAATCACTGAGGACTGAATTCATAAGTAATGACAGGCATCTGAGTTTCAGACTTCATATCATTCAGAAAATGCATGGTAACAAAAACCTTTTTATTTTGGCAACTTTCTAAGCTTATAAGAGCAATATTTAAAACTTGTCCCTATTGGGGGGGGGCTTTGCCCCCCCCCCCATTATTTTTGGCTTTGTCCAGATTTTTTATGCTAAGAGGTTCAGAGCTATGATTAACAAGTCTTACACACACACACACACACACACACACACACACACAGTCTTTCATACAAACAGATTCATACCTTCTGTAAAACAATATCTTTCAACTGTTCAGATTTTTGACTGATATGTTTTGACTGTTCCTCATAAAATGTATGGTTTTCTGACCAAGCATTGAAGACATGAAGTCAGCAAATAAAGATACACTTTTGAAACTGAGAAGTTTCAGACTTCATATCCTTCAGTAAATACATATTAATACAAAACTAATACAAAACTTGTCATTCAAGCAAATTTCTAAGTTTATAAGAGCAAAATTTAAAATCTCTCTCTGATTTTGTGCCTCTGTCCCCATTAGTTTTGGCTTTGTCCAGATTTCTTGCACTGAGAGGCTAATAGGATGTGCACAACCATGAGAACTGTACATTCAATATTCAAGAGCTCTATTTAAAAACTGCACTGTCTTAGTGCTGAATAGCACATAATTTAGAGATAATTCTGTCAATATCTTAGGCATGAAGATAAGGTTTAGTTCATAGGGTGCCCCTAACAGTGTGGAAGATTTGAAATGGTTCTTTGCCCAAAAGGGACTGCAAATCTGAAATTCTTTTAACAGGGATAACTGTCACCAACAGTACAGTTTTACACATCAGACATATGAGGCAGAAGCAAGGGCTGAAACAGTGGCACAGTTAGTTTTGCCAGAATGTAGCAGAGGTCCCACTGGTGGAGTAAATTTCTACTTAGGGGACCCAAGTACATGAGTCATTTGAAGAAAGTACAGTTGTGTAAAATCTTACCATAACAGTAGATGTCCTTCTCTTCACTGTTGCAGTACTCTTCATGGTAGGTATCTCCTGCCAAGGATAGCCCAATGTCCTGTCAGTATACCAAAGCCTTTAGATCTTGTATGCACTGTACATCACACGTATGCTCCCCATACAGGAGGTAGGGTATAAAGGTTATCTACAGACACAGTTACCCAAAACTGAGTTGCCATAGAAGAGAACAGTCTCCATAGGGCAAAACAGGCTATGCACATCCAGAAGGAGAAAAAGTAGATGGAAAAGGGAGACCCTCAGCCAGGAGGGTAACCAAAACAAAACCCAAAACTAAAAAGGGGGGTTGGAGGGAGAGAGAGAATACCGCAACAGTGAACAGATGGACATCTAATGTTATGGCTAGATTTTAAACAACTGCACCATGTCCTTCCACATCACTGCTGCAGTATTCTTCACATTAGGGAGAGTACAAAAGCTCAGGAAAGGATTGGGAGGTGAAAGGCTGGGAAGAGCGAAGAGCCCTCAAGAAACACATGCAGAATGGTTCAAGCAAAACCTGTTCTGGCCCTCAAAACCATATCCAATTTATAATGGTTAGTAAAGGTATACACTGAAGACCAAGCAGCAGCCTCAAAGAATGAAATTGGGTGTCCAACCCCTTGAAGAAAGCACTAGAAGAGACAAAAGGCTCGAATGGAAGTAGAGACACATTTGCCATGAAAAGAATAACAAAAGGAAATGGCTTTAGATATCTGGGAGGAAATGGTTTCCTTAGAAACTGCCAAACCCAATGTCCTGGGATGAAAAGAAAAAGCTGGTCAAATTTACAAATGGCCTTAGTTTTATCCAAATAATACCCTGAGCTGTCTGTGCAAATCCAAGGTATGTAGGACCCTCTCATTAGCAGACTGAGGGGAAGGAAAAAAGAAAAGGTGGTGTACTGCCTGATTCAAATACTACTCATTGATCACCCTGGGCATAAAAGAAGCATTAGTATGAAGGGATACCCCGTCCCTGTGAAAGAAACAAAAAAGGAGGGATGGCCATAAGGGCCTCAAAGTCAAAGACTCTTTGAACAAAATAAGAGCAAGCACTACGGCAGTCTTCCAGGTACAATATTGCAGAGAAGCTGAACCTGCAGGCGCAAAAGGAGGCTGGGTCAATTTTTCTAAAACAAAATTAAAGTACCAAAAAGGAGGAATACGTTTCCTTGGGGGCCAAAGATGCAGGGTGCCTTTAAGAAATTGTTTGACTTCAAAGCAATAATCCAAAATAGGACTCAAGGGCAGACAGGTAGAAATAGCAGATAAATACTCCTTTACAGAGGCCCAGCAAGACCATTGCAACTCACAAATAGGAGCAAACCAGAGTGACTCGCACTGAAAAAGGAACCTAGATATCAGCATGGCAACAGACAGAAAATGTCTTCCATTTGGACACACAAGACTTTCTGTTTGCAGGTTTCTTGCCTCCTTTAAAGCCCTGAGCACGTCCTCAGAAGAGAGGTGCTTAAAATGGAGCAAAACCCCATCATCCACAGTGTCAACTGAAGACTGGACAAGTGAGGAAGGATGAGTGACCTTTTGTTCTGTGTGAGGAGATACAACTGGTGAGGTAACCTGTGATGACTGCCACTGGCCAGATGCATTACGATGGGGGAACCACTGCTGTCTTGGCCAAAACAAGATTTTTAGGGATTCCAGCTCAATCTTCTGCAGGACTCTTGGAAGCAGGGGAAAGGGAGGGAATATAGAAACATTACCTTCTAAGGAAAAGACAGGGCATCCGCTTTCCAAACTGGAGGACTTGGGACTCAAACAGAAAACAGAGAGCTGCCTATTCAGAGAGGAGGCAAAAAGATTTACTTGTAGAATACCCCACCACCGAACTATTTCCAGAAACACACATCTGTGAAGCATTCATTCATGAGCCTGTGTTTTGGACCAGGTATCTGCCACTAGACTGTACTCTGAGGGAATATACACTCCCTGAAGAGTTAACTGATAACCGAGAGCCAGATCTCAGACCTGAAGAGCCAACCTGCACAGAAGGTAAGACTTTGTGCCCTCCTGCTTGTTTACATACCACAACACTACGGTGTTGTCCATGTAAACCTTCAGAGGGCCTGAACAGAGCACAGGGTGAAAAGCCTGAAAGGCCAGAATCAGAGCTCTCATATATTTGATGTTGATATGGTCTAGCTTATGATGGGGGGGGG
This sequence comes from Protopterus annectens, assembly GCF_019279795.1. Taxonomy (NCBI): domain Eukaryota; kingdom Metazoa; phylum Chordata; order Ceratodontiformes; family Protopteridae; genus Protopterus; species Protopterus annectens. The sequence goes on along the minus strand of NC_056732.1, from coordinate 1,269,735,501 downwards.
GGGACTAAAGACCTTGAACTTTCAGATGGAGTACATTTCCCTTTCCTATTGTGAAGGAGGGGACAGGTTGAGTACTTACCTAGTCCACCAGGGACTTAAGGACCTCTGAGAAATGAGGAAGTTGTTTCAGAGGAGGTTGGGGAATCCCTGAAAAACGGAGGGAGAGAGTTCCACATCATGAAGTAACCCTGATGAATGGTAAATAGAACTTAAGAATCCAAGGGGGTGATATGCCAGTTTGGAAGTAGAGGGACAGCCGAAGGGACAGAGGAACCTTGCCAAAGGGTATGTCAGGTGCAGGATGCTCCTGAGACACAGTAGCCTGAGAAGACTTACAGGAGAAGCGTGCCTATCACCCTTCCTGCATTTGGTGGCCCGACGAGGTTGCCTGCGAATGAAAGCAGACCTAGTAGAATAATTCCTCTGGAACATGGGGATAGGAGACACAAAAATATGTTTAAGATACTGCAAAGCTTTAACTTTTTCCTGGAGAGACTTAAACATATCAGTGGCAGCAGTCCTGAAGAGATTTTATTATCCAAAGGAGTATCCAGCAACCTGGTTTTAATGTCCTCATGTAAAGACTGCAGGCGAATCCAAGAATAACACCTCATGACAGACCCAAAGGCAGCAGCTCTGGAAGATGCATCACAGCTACACTTGATAGAACGATGAGCCTCCTGAGATGTAGAACCCAAAACAGAAATAGAATATTTTGCTTCAGAATCAGAGAGGTTAAAAATAACATGACAAGCCTGGGCAAGCAAGGCCGTAGCATATCTGGTCATTTGGGTCTTGTAATTGATGGCCCAAAAGGCCAAAGTAGAAGCAGTATAAACCTTCTTCTCTCCACTGCCCTACTATCCACATCTGAAGGCAGAAGCTTGGAAGAGGGCAAAAGTTTAGAAAGGCTTGTCAGAGGAGACTGACACCACAGCAAGGTTAGGAGAAGGGCACTTAAATAAGAAATGACAGTTCTCAGGAGACTAGTAAAACCTGTCAGGTTTCTCTGGAATAGGAGACTGAAAATCAGGAAACTTAGAAGCAGCTACAAAGGTGCCTAACAGGGCAGCCAACACAGGAAGTACTGCAGAAGGTTTAGGACTATCCACCTAAAGAAGCTTGTAATACCTTGTCTGGATATCAGACATTTGAGAAGACTCCCACTTAAAGTATCCCATCATTCCAGCTATACTATCTCCAAAAGACAATTCCTCAAAAGAAGACTCAAGACTAATGGACTGTTCATCAGAACCATAAGCCAAAAGGCAAAGGAATCTGATAAGAGTAAGACAAAGACCCATCATCAGATTCTGAATCGTCATCTGAGGAATCAGGTTCCCTGATCTACTTGGAAGGCATTGAAGTCCAAGGGGGAGTAGGCATAAATACCCCTTGGGGAGGCTTCAGGGCCATTAGGGTATTAAACAGGTCCCGAGTAAACTCCTGCCATTCCCGTTGATGATCCTTAGGGCATATAGAAGTATTCTTAGTCTTCTGCTTTTTCTTGGTAGGGACATCAGCCCTAACAAACACTGGAAGTTCCAACCCTTGAAAAGATTCAATAAGTGCACCAGAAACATCTTCCCTGACCAGAATCTGCAGAATCCCTCTAGGGTCCTTTAAGATAATCAACCACAGTTCCCCCTTGATGTCCACAGCAGATACCTTCAAAGCCTCAGAGGATATGTGAAAGGAAGGATCCATGACAGCCTCTGATGGGGTTGTGGCAGGGGAATCTGACAGACACTAGACAGCCTACAGAGTTATCACCTTCTTTTGGAGAAATGTCCAGTGGAGGCTGGACCGCCAAAGAATCTGGATGATATTTCCTGGTCTTCTTACTTAACAGTACCTCGGGGTTAGAAGATTCCACCATGTTTCCCTTGGCTAAGAGTTTAAGCCTCTGTTTTTTGAGATAAATAGCCAAGGAAGACAAATGGCTTCTAATAAACACTTTATAAATGCTACAGGACATGTAGTTGTGGGAGGCATCCAGAAAAAAAAAAGACACTGTTCATGATAATTCTTATGGAGAATCCACCTCCCACATTAACATTTTCCCTTCTTGGATGACATGAATTCTAGGTACCCAAAAAAACAAGACCAAAAGAAAATGAATAAAGACACCAGCTGACACTTTTCTGATGGTTAGATATTCAGCACATCGGGCGGCCACAGTGGTGCAGCGGTTAGCATTGTCACCTCACAGCAAGAGGTTCTCCGGTTCGATTCTCAGCTGGGGTGCCTTTGTGCGGATTCTGCATGACCTCCCTGTGGTTGCGTGGGTTTCCTCCGGGTGCTCCGGTTTACTCCCACATCCCAAAGACATGCAGTAGGTGGATTGGACACTCTAAATTGGCCCTGGGTGTGTGTGTGCATCTTCTGTGTAAGGTTGGGTGCCGGGCTGGCAACTCGGCACCGTAAAACTCCATTGCCAATCATGAGTGGACAGATGATCTGCTGTGGTGACCCTTAACTGGGAAAAGCCAAAAGAAGAAGAAGAAGGTATTCAGCACATCAAAAGGCATTCAGACCATTCAGCTATGATGGTGTTTGGACTGGCAGCAAAGAATTTCTGGGTAAATGCATCCGTACATCACCTTTATGTCCTGTATCCTGCACAGGGAGCATATGTCTGATGTACGGTGCTACAAAATCTAAAGGCTTTGTATACTAGCCGGATGCTGGGCAATCCTTGGCAGGAGATCTTTACTGTGAAGAATGCTGCAACAGTGATATAGACATCTGCTTTAATGACAACAAGGAAAAGAGTGGAGGATCCTAAAGCAGCCACACTGAAAAACATTTACCTCTACATAGGCAGGGTTCTGATCCCTCCTTTGGCACTAATGGGAGTAATGTTCACATTTGATTAGGCATGATTTTCTCGTATATGGTTTCCTGGTCACACTTAGGCAGTAGCATCATGTCCTCTGAAAACATGTGCCTAAAAGGAATAACAACTAGTTAAACCACACTATCAGCCTTAGGGGCTCTCAAGTTGGGGTGTAGGAGTACTCTCTTGTTTTCTGTCAAGAGGTCCACACACTGGGGCAATGCTACTCGCTCTGCTCTTACTAGTCTCAGCAAAAGGTAAAGTTAATCCTACCTGGGCCAAAAGGGAGCCATTATTAGCATTTCTGGCCTATCTTCCTCTACCTTCTGTATCTCCCTGTGGATTATGGAGGAAACACTTAGTAAAACAGACTTGCACAGCTTTTGAAGAAGGTATCTGCTTGTATAAGGTCCTTGGTACTGATGGCATCCTGGTGCTGAACTTTTGGAGCACTTTATTTTTCAGAGAAGCAAAAAGGTCTTTATTTGGCTTACTCCTCATGTGAACTAAGTCCAGGACTATGTCTCTGATCATCATCCAATCCTATGGGTCCTCTTCCCTTCTCAGCTGATGTGCTATGGAGTTCTCTGAAGATGGGATGCTAACAGACCCTAAGGATCACACCTGATTCCTTTTCCAGAACCTATGCCTGCACTGCTAGCCTGGACAACACAGAGGAATAAGTTTCCCCCTACTTGTTTACATACCACATCACTATAGTGCTTTCTGTGAAGAGGTGCAGAACTCCTTGTTGCTAAATGGACTTGAATGCCTTGATGGCTAGAATGACTGCAATCATTTAGTTTACTTTAATATGTTTTCTCCTCTTGGAGAGCAGACTACATGGACCTTTAGCTCTCTAGACTACATCTGAAGACTGTGGTGAACATATGGGTATCCAGGTCTAGTCTGAAAGGCACTTCCTGATTGAGGAACACTTGCTGGATCCACACAGCATTTTGAAACTATTTAGTACACAGGAAATAAAACTACATGACCAGCATATTGGTGGTACTGGTAATTTAAACAACAAAATAGGACCCATAACTCCAGGAAGGCTCTGTAGTGGTAAAACACAACAGATACCTGTAGTGAAGTAATGCACAGCAAAAGTTGTACAGTGAGTAAGTATTGCTTAGAAAATGGTTTATGGGTTTAAAAAGTATTAATGAACAAGCCTGCAACTTCTAGACCTTTTCTTAACAAAGAAAGTGCAAGTTATTGAATCAACTCAAGGTCTACTAATGTTTAGAATAAACCGAAACCGTAAAGGATAACCCAAAGATGAGGAGCTAGTGTAGAAAACTGGAAAGATCAGTAGTAATTTTAGTCAAATGCTAAGTAGCATTAAAATATGGGGGATAGCCATTGTGTCAGGTCGTGGGTCACTTACTGAACCCATTTCTGTGTACCTTACTAGATATTTGAAACCCCTGCTAAAGGGTGTAAGGGCCAGAATAAAAGACACAACGGAATTTCTTAACATCAAAGACAATTCCCAAATGGAGGATGGCTGGCTCTTGTGCACCTTGGATGTGACATCACTTTACACTAGTATCCCACATTGGGCCGGACTTATGGCGTTGGAATTCTGGCTTTCAGAACTTAATTTGTATAGTGTTGCTTTCAACAGTTTTTTTTATTAGGATTGGTGGAACATGTTTTGACAAAAAATGTTTTCCTTTTCAATGGTCAGTATTATTTACAGAACAGGGGAACCGCTATGGGGGCAGCCTTTGCCCCCATATATGCAGATCTCTATGGGATTCTTGGAACATCAAGTTATATATGACAGGAGTCATAACAGATACATGGATGAGATGGATATTTGGCGTAGGTACCTGGATGACTGCTGGTTGGTTTGGAAATCTGATACGGCTTATTTGAATGAATTTGTTGGTTATCTAAACGAATACATCCAAAGGTTTTGAAATTCGTACATTATCTAATTGTAGTAGTTGTTGGGCGATTTACCTTGCTGAATGTCAATGTTCGGCATTTTATATTGGCCAAACATCCATGCCTTTTAAACTTAGAATTTCCGAGTATTTGAGTAATATACGTAACAAGGTTATCACCAGTCTTTCCAGGCTTGATAGTTGTTGCTGAAGCACCTACCAAGAGGAGAAAACACTGAGAGAAGAAAGGAGCCAATTTTGAGATTTTAAGTATTTTCTTCTGATTTATTTCTTAGAAAAACTGCATTGCCGTCTACTTTTCGGCATTTTCTTGCTTGCAAAAGTTGATATCTGTGTTAGAAACAGTATTTAGAACATGCCTAGAGCCTGTTTATTGCATTTTTTGTGTTGCACTTAATTTAAAATAGTTTTTTCTTAAAATTGCATTTTACCTGCCTCTGACCTAGCACACACGTGTTGGGGTCATTTATTGCACTGTTCTGACTTGTTTGCTACTTGTGTGTCTCTGCTATCCTTAAACAAAAACAAAAAAATCTTGCTATTTTCCCACTTTCTATAATTTAAAAAAAAGTTCAGTTACAGAGTTGCTGTTCTGAACTGTTTGTAAGTTTCTTGGAGGCCAGTGCTTACTTGGGCTAAAGGGAAGTCTTTGTGTTCACCAGTGGCAGTGGTTAACACTGAGCAGCCTGCCTGTCCCTGTAGGAGTGGTTACTGCCTAGAAACTGTAGTTTTATTGGCCATTTTGGGTAATTTCCAAGCTCCTTGATCTCTCTCTCTCTTAAAACCCTGAAGCCGCGTGGTTTTGACGTCTTTCCCGGCTTGATAGTTGTTGCTGAAGCACCTACCAAGAGGAGAAAACGCTGAGAGAAGAAAGGAGCCACTTTTGAGATTTTAAGTATTTTTTTCTGATTTATTTCTTAGAAAAACTGCATTGCCGCCTACTTTTCAGAGTTTTCTTGCTAGCACACACGTGTTGGGGTCATTTAGGAGTGGTTACTGCCTAGAAAGTGTAGTTTTATTGGCCATTTTTGGTCAATTCCAAACTCCTTGATCTCTCTTCTCTTAAAACCCTGCAACTCTCTTTTTGCGCGGTCTTGCGCACAGAGCAGTGTCGGGCGGCGCCGGTTAGCTGGGGTATACTATTCCTGGCTCCACAAAGTCTGCGCTGCAAATTTTCCCTTAGAACTAGGCAAGCCTCAACTCAAGTGCTTCGGATCAACTGCTCTTATTGCAGCACTTGCATAACCCAAATCAGCACTTGTCCAAATCTTCTAGACAGCACTATTATTTTCCAAATCTCCTAGACAACACTATTATAATACAGCATAAGACCCTCGATTGTCCGCAAGACAAGTGAAATTTACTTTTCCAAGCATGTCCAGAGGTCAGCTTCAGGTGTACTCTCCAGTTCATCTGGTGGAATTGGGGATCCTGAGGCAATGTCACAACTGCCTCATGTATACAGACAACCCTATCCTCTTACCTCTAGACACAAACACTTGTGAGAGATGCAAATACACAGCCAGACTGGAGGCTAAGAGCTCTCAACCCATGTCTGTAACAGACAGTCAAGGGGAAAAGAGACACACTAGCATCACACCATCAGTCACACATGGATCTACAAAACAAAAACCGGCAAAACATACACATAAATACACAAAAACATATTCGGAGGCACTAGGTACCAATCTGAAAAAGAAACAGGGCCCTCCAAAGCAGACAAGCAAGCAACCTGCACCTCCAAACACAAGCCAGAAAACACACAATTCACCTCAGCAGTGTGCCTCACGACAGCCCCTAAGGCAAAACACCATACCCAACACGCTAGTAACAGGAGACTCTATAGTAAGGCACACAGATGTTCCACTCACCAGGCTGAACAAGGAGAGGGTTACTGTCAGCTGCCTGTCGGGTGCTAGGATCCGCCACATAACACAGACACTTAGGTCACTCCAGAACAAGTACAAGTATGACACTGTCATTGTACATGTTGGTGTGAATGATCGAAGATGTACCTCCCTGGACTACATGAAAAGAGACATTGAGGAGCTCTCTGATCATGTAGCCCAGCCTGGTATGACCCTGACCTTGAGTAGCATACTACCTTCACCTAGAATGATACCACAATACAAAGGCAAAATGATCAATTTCAACAACTGGCTAAGCTTCTGGTGTCATTCTAAGGGGATCCAGTGTTTGTCTGCCTGGGATGACATGATAGACAAGCCTCGCTGTTTCGCCAGAGATGGTTTGCACCTGTCACCCCTAAGCTTTCGAATACTGGCCAAGGCTCTTGCCGTCCCCATAGTGCCTTTTTTAGGCAAGGCTTAAACGACAAACCAACCACCATAACCAGCGCAACTAACCAAAAACTAAGGGTAATGCTACTCAACGCCAGAAGTCTCAACCTCAAAATGCACGCACTCGAGGCACTCCTCAGTATGGAGAAAATTGATGTTTGTGCAGTGACTGAAACCTGGTTCAAGGCTCCAGAGAGCACCCCAGCACTACCAGGTTACAATTCATATCATACCTTCTGGCCTCAGTTACCAGATCGCAGTACAAAGGGCGGAGGTGTATCCATATTCATGAAGGGTACCCACATCTCCAGGTTAGTGGCGCAGCATGATGCCCCAGAGATCATCCATGTGCAACTATCAGCAAGCAAAAAGTACAGTTTTGTACCTACCATAAATGTAGATGTTCGAGTGTTCACACTGCTGCAGTCATTACAGTAGGGTTATCCTGCCGTCAGGCGGTCCCGGAGTCGGCCAGAGTTCCAAAGTCTTGGTCCGGCGTCGGTTGCTGTCATTTCTTCCCTGATGTCAGTGCACCAGGGGTATATAAGATGCATCCGACATAATTTTCTTCAATTTTTCTTGCCCCAGATCTCAGGTGCCCCCAAGTGGGTAGGCAATACATATTGCTAATCAAAAATATACATATAAAATAAAAGCAATACCTTCAGTTACCAGCAAATACACCCCAAAGGTTGTATAGGATAGAAAGGTATAGATAAAGTCCATCTAGTTCAGAGGGGATGGAGGGAGGGTAACCTGGACTGCAGCAGTGTGAACACTCGAACATCTACATTTATGGTAGGTACAAAACTGTACTATGTTCATCGTGTTACACTGCTGCAGTCATTACAGTTGGGTAGAATCCCAAAGCTAAGGTTGGGTGGCTGGTCTATAAAGAGTTAGGATTGGCTATGAGGCCCTGCAGAACTGCAGTGGCCAATCCTGCTCTGGATTTAGAGTAAAAAGGCATGTGGTAATGCTTGGTAAAGGTGTGCACTGAACTCCAAGTTGCAGCCTCCAAAATTTCCTTGGTAGGTACTCCTCTGAAGAAAGGCTGCTGAAGTGGCTGTTGCCCTGGTGGAATGTGGCCTAATGGTATTTGGGACTGATTTTCCATGCTGTGTGTAACAGTACCTAATACAGTGTCCTATCCATTTGGATATAGTCTGCTTTGAGATAGCCTTACCCTGTGATCCTGCAGCATATAGTACAAACAATTGTTCAGTTTTCCTGAAAGCCTTTGTTTTGTCCAAGTAGAAGTTTAACTGCCTGTGTATGTCCAAAGAATGCAGAAGTTTCTCCCCTTTATTCTGGGGATTTGGATAAAAAATTGGCAAATGGATGGTTTGGTTAAGAGCCACACTAGATACCACCTTGGCATAAAGGTAGGGTTTGTCCTTAAAGATAACCTGTCCTGATGAAAAATTATAAAAGGTTCCACTTCCATTAATGCCTGTAGCTCTGAGACGCTTCGTGTTGAAGTTACTGCCAGGAGCAGAGCTGTTTTCCATGATAAAAATTTTAGATCGGCTGTATTGGCTGGCTCAAAAGGTGGTAGGGTTAGTTTTTCCAAAACGAAATTGAGGTCCCAAGTTGGTGTTGGTGCTCTCCGGGGCAGTCTTATGTTTTTAGTCCCCCTGAGGTACTGCTTTAGCAAGGGATGAGAGAATAAAGGAGGATCCGTGTTGTAATGTGCTGAAATGGCAGAGGCGTGGATCTTAATTGATGAGAAGGATAGGCCTCTGTCCAGCATCTCAGTTAAGTATTGTAAAATCTGAGGAATGTTTGGAACAAGAGGGTCAAGTCTTTGAGCCTGGTTCCAGGCGCAGAATCTCTTCCATTTTTCTGAGTAAGCTTTCCTGGTGCTAGGCCTCCTGGCCTACAAAATGACATCCATAACAGCTTTAGAGAGAGGTGTTGCCTGTTTGACTAATGTATCTGCCATTTAGGGTTTTGAGCTGACCATGCAGGATCTGATTATTTTGTTGAGTCAGAAGGTGTGGAATTTGAGGCAAAATCCATGGTGGGCCTTGAGCCAAGTTCCTTAACATAGGGTACCAGTGCTGGCGTGGCCAATCTGGAGCAATCAGGATCATCTCTGGTTTTTCTTGTCTGGCTTTTAGGAGTACCTTTGAAAGGAGAGGCAGTGGCGGGAAGGCATAAACTTTTAGGTTTTTCCAGCTGAACAGAAGAGCATCCACTTTCCATGCTTGTTTGTGATAAGTCCTTGTGCAGAATTTTTGTAGTTGGCAATTCAGTGGGGAGGCAAAAAGATCTATGTCTGGGCATCCCCATTTTTGCGTTACCATGCTGAAGATTTGTGGATTCAATTTCCATTCATGAGGGTCCATGATATTTCTGCTTAGATCGTCTGCCAGAGTATTTTTCTTTCCTGGCAGGAATTGTGCTTGCAGGTGAACTTGATACGTTAGAGCTGTGTTCCACAAGGTCATGGCTTGCCTGCATAGGGGATAAGAATGAGTGCCCCCTTGCTTGTTTATGTACCACATTACTGTGGTGTTGTCTGTCTTTAGTAATAATTGTCCTGGATGTAGAAGGTTCTTGAAAGCTGTTAGGGTATTTTGAACAGCCAACATCTCTTTTTGATTGATGTGAAGATGCATCTGTCTATGGTCCACTTGCCCTGAATGCATTTTCCTGCCATGTGTGCTCCCCAGGCATAATCCAAAGCTTCTGTTGTTAGAGTTTGCCTGGCTGTGGGTTGGGTAAAAGGCTGACCCTTGTTTAGGTGACATGCCTGTGCCCACCATCGAAACTCCTGTTGTAGGCAGGGAATCATTGGTATTTCTGCTTCTAAACTGTGAGAGTGTTGAGTCCAAACACTTTTTAGGTACCATTGTAATTTCCTCATATACAGTCTGGCATATGGTATTAGTAGTATGCAGGATGCCATGAATCCCAGGGCCTGCAGAATTTTTCTTGCAGGGAGATGGGACTTTCTTCCCAGTAATTAAAAATATTGAGTTAGTTGAACTTGTTTGTCTGGCATGAGGTAAGCCATCTGGGCCATTGTATTTAAGCTGGCACCCAGGAATATAATCTGTTGCGAGGGCACTAGTTTGGACTTCTTATCGTTTACTGTGTACCCTAGAGAAATTAGCAACCTTTTTACAAATGCCAGATGCTGTAGAAGAATGTCCTTTGTCTCTGCTTGAATGAGGCAGTCGTCCAGGTATGGATATATTTGAATTCCTTTTTGTCTGCAAAATACAATTACTGGTGCCAGGCACTTTGTGAAGACCCTGGGCACAGCAGATAAGCCAAAGGGCAGTGCAGAGAATTGGTAGTGCATTGTACCAGCTTTGAATCTGAGGTATCTTCTGCAATTTTGTCTGATAGGGACATGCAGGTATGCCTCTTTGAGGTCCAGAGTAACAAGCCAAGCCTTCTTGCCCAGCATGGGTAGAAGCTGATGTAATGTCAACATTTTGAATTTAGGAATATCCAGGTAAGTATTCAGAATTGAAAGGTCTAGTATGGACCTCCAGGCCTTGTCCTTCCTGGGAACCAGGAAGAGTCTTGAGTAAAATCCTTGTCCTTGTTCCTGTTGTGGTACTTTTTGAACAGCTCTCATGTCCATGAGGGCTGAAATTTGTTTTTGTGCCTCTGCCCATTGATTTTGTGGCAGGTCTGGCATTCCTTTTAGTCTTGGTAAAGTATGAAAGTGGAATCTGTAACACTGAGACACAATATTCAGAACCCATTTGTCTTGGGTGATTGCTTGCCACTTTTGAGAAAAAAGTGCTAGTTTTCCCCCTAAGGGGGCTTCCAAAAGGGACATGTTTGGCGTACGAAGGGGAAAGTCATTGTGACCGTTTCCTGTAAGGTTGAGACTTGTCCTCACTTCCTTTTGGGGTTGAGGTGCCCCACTGTCGTTGTCTGTTTGAGCTTTGGGGTTGAGATCTGCCTCTTGGGTATCTGTATCTGCCTCTCTGTGGCCTGTTTGACACTGGAAAGGACCAATTCTTTGTTGGTCGATTTCTGCTAAACCGAGGTGGCTGTACCTGTAAGAAATCCTTGACTGTTTGCAAAGATTTAGCTTTATCCTCCATTTTCTTTAACACCTCTTCTGCCTTAACACCAAACAAGGTACCATGCTGTAAAGGAGCATCCAATAATTTTGCCTTAACATGATCAGGTAAACTCTGTTCTTTTAACCAAGCATGTCTTCGAATCACAGAACCTGTAACTGCGGCTCTACAAGAGGCCTCTAAAGAATCAAAACCACATTGCAGAGGATGTTTTCCCACCTGTTCAACTGCATGCAATAAATCCTGCATTTCTTTACAATCAGGAGCCTCTGAGCTTGCAAGCATTTTCTGTTTTAACTGAGCCATTAAATATTGTTGGTAATTAAGCATGTGAAACTGGCACTTTAAAGCTCTTACTGCTAATGTTGCAGAAGTGTATACTTTCTTCCCACATCTAAACAAAGCTCTGGAATCTCTGTCAGAGGGTACTGGATTTTTTGCAATGGAAGCCTTAACCCCTTTTGGACCCTGGGAAAGAGTTTCTGGATCAGCAGAAGGGTTTTTGTAAAGAAACTTGTGAGAGTCAGGGACTCTATAATACCTATCTGGCTTGGCTGGAGCAGGGGGCAAAGAGTCAGGAGATAAACTGGATTCAGAGAACACATCATCCACAATACCTAGCAGAGGCGGAATAGCCAGGGGCCTGTGCTGAGGCAATAAGAGGAAATCCCTGAGCCTTTTCTTGGATTCTGAGTAATCCTGACTTTCCCAATGGAAATGCTCCCTCATGGTATGTAAAGTTTCCCCAAAAGAATAATCCTCAGGAGGAGAGGCTGAAGGGATAGATTCTTCAGCATCAGAGTCCTCATAGGGGGGGGGGGGTAGAGAGTATCCCTGGTCTGAAGAGGAATCAGAGGAAATGGAGACCTGATCAGAGGAGTCAGTCTGTATCCTGCCTAGGCCTTTTCTCAGGAGGAGGATGGGAACCCCAGATTAGAGTAATGAGGTCTTCGGCCATTTTAAGCATCTGTTTCTTAGGCATGGAGGACTGTCCAGGAGAATGGATGTACTTGTTTCTTTGTCTTTAATGGTACCTTTGTCTTGGCTGTTGTTTTAATGGTAAGTTGTGAAGGTCTGAAAACACCCTCAGAAGCCGATGCCTGCTCAGCGGCTCTGGACCCATCTGAGGGATTAGTGTCCGTAGGCCCAATACCTTGAGTTTCCAGAGGCCTAGATGTCTCCACGTGGGAGTCGGAAGCGGCCTGTGGCTCTGAAGTAGCGGGTGTCAGGGGCTATGAAAGTGCCTCACTGAGAACCGCTGAACTGGCGACTGGCCTACAAGAGGTTTTGTCGTTGGTTTTGGACCTCAGATGCCTGTCTTTAACCTTGTCTTTGCGTTTTTTCAGTATTGAGGTCATCGGCTGATCCAACGGCATAGTATAATTGAACCTTCGGCCAAAGTAGTGCAAAGCAAAATCAAAACGTCTTTTTATAGTGCGTTTGTTAAATCTAGCACAAAACCGACAACTAGTGACGTCGTGATCTGGGCCTAGGCAAGGAATACAGTAAGAGTGGAAGTCCTTATGAGGTATTTGCTTCCCACAAGAAATACAATTATTAACTTTTTCTGACATCGGTCTGAGGCAAGAAAAAAGTTTTCCAACAGGGTACTTAGCTTTACTGAAGACTTCGGATCTGAAATTCGACTTCGAAAATCTCAGGAGTCAGCCGACCGGCACTTGCGAACTGCTTCTGCTTTGGGCACCGCGTGGCAAGAAAGACTGAAGAAAATGGCGTCAAATGCATCTTATATACCCCTGGCGCACTGACGTCAGGGAAGAAGTGACAGCAACCGACGCTGGACCAAGACTTTGGAACTCTGGCCGACTGCGGGACCGCCTGACGGCAGGATAACCCTACTGTAATGACTGCAGCAGTGTAACACGATGAACATCCACATTTCAAGTCGTAGCCTGTTATAGATCGCCCACCATGTCCCAAGATGCTCACTCAGCATTCCTTCAGGCATTAGAAAATATAAAGGTCCTACCCCAACACCATAATTTTGGGTGATTTCAACTACCCTGGTATAGACTGGGGGAACTACCAAAGTTCTAACTCCTGTGCCCAGCGGTTCATAGAATTTATAAATTCAAATGCCCTTGAACAACTGGTATGTTCACCCACTAGAGGGGACAACATATTGGGTTTAGTCATCACAAATATGGGCACCCATTGTACCACACCCGTTATCATTCCCTCTCTGGTCAGATAAGACCACAGACTGATAACCCTGGACATCCTCACCCCTCCACCTCCCCCAGTCAAAGAAACCATTGTAAAACACCTTTCCAAAGCAAACTTCAAACTACTTGCATCAGAAGTGGAAAGCTACACTATTCCCTTGCAGAAGGATAATGATATCCAGGATGCAGAATCTTACACCAAGGCACTCTATATGCATCTTCAGGATTGCATGGACCATGCTATCCCAAATAAAAAACAAGACTCCTTCCTCAAGCAAGAAGAAACTAGTCTGGTGGACCCGGCCATAAGCAAACTATACAATAAAAGGAGGAGACTTATACAAAAAAAGGCCAAATCTCAAGTAGAAAAATCATTCCTGATCAGCATTAGTAAGAAATTGAGGGCCCTCATCAAGTCAATTAAAGCCAATTTCGAAAAGAAAGTTGCCAAGGATAACCATAAGGCCTTCTATGGTTACATCAAAAACCTAAATGGCAATGCTCAGGTCTGTTCTGAGCTAGTACAAAATGGAACAAAATACACTGACCGCACTGACATTGCCAACATCTTGGCTGACAGGTTCAGTGCAAATTTCTCCCCCCCTCACCACCTACAGAGCCTATTACTATTCCAGGGGATTGTGTAACTCCAATTATTACTGATATATTGATTAATAAGGCTCTATCTAAAGCTAAAAACATTGCCTCCATGGGACCAGATGGTGTCCCGGGCTGTGTCATACGCAAGCTCCAAAATGAATTAACCCCACATCTGAATACCAAGTTCAGTCTCAGCCTCTCGACAGATTTGTGCCCATAGAATGGCGCACAGCAATGGTGGTTCCGCTGCACAAGGGTGGGCCCACAACCGACCCTAGGAACTACCGAACAATAAGCCTGACCAGTCTGATCTGTAAGGCAATGGAGCGAATCATTATGGAACTCATAAATGGAGAGACTGGGAACCTCCAAACACTTGACCCCACACAGTTCGGCTTCGTCAAGGGCAGATCATGCCTCCTGAACCTGGTGGATTTCTTTGAGACAGTTACTCAGGCTATAGATAAGGGAAAGGAGGTACACACGGCTTACCTTCACCTTGCTAAAGCATTTGACACCATTCCCCATTCGGGTATTATTGATAAACTCACCAACCTGGGCATAAACCCTTACGTCACAAGATGGACTGCAAACTGGCTCTCAGACAGATCCCACAAAGTAAGAGTAGCGGGATCTATGTCTGAATCCAGACCAGTAACGAGGGGTGTGCCTCAGGGCTCTGTCATGTGGCCCCTCCTGTTTGGCATATACTTCTCAGAAGTACAGGCAAGCACTGAAGGGCTATGGCTGACCAAGTTTGCGGACAACTGCAAACTGGGTGCTATAATAGAGTCTCCAGCCAACATGGATATCCTCCAGAAGGGCCTTAATGAGACTGATGCATGGTGTCAAAGCCATGGTCTCAAGCTAAATGCTAAAAAATGCGTAGTAATCCCCTTTGGAAAAAACAGAGTACCCACGAACTACCACATAGGAGGTAACCCCCTGAAATCTGAAGAAGTAATAAGGGATCTAGGGACCCAAGTAAATAGTCAGCTTTCCTTTGATAACCATGTTGCCAAGGTGGTTAGAAAATCCTTCTGTGACCCATCTGATCACAAAAGGGTTCGCATCAAGATCTAAGGATGTAGTGGTTCCCCTCTACTCTTCCCTCATCAGACCCATTATTGAATACAATGCACCAATTGGAATGTACCTGGCTAGGCATCTCCAGCAGCTGGAGAGACCACAGAGGTACCTCACAAAGAGGATTACTGGCCTCAAACAGTTGCCCTATGCAGCACAATTGAAAAAACTAAGGCTTTTCTCTGCTGCACACCTCCTTCTCAGAGGCGATCTCTGTCTAACATACAGAGCCATGTCCAACCCAGAACTGTTGAACATGCTTCATCTTAGCAAAACCAAATCTACTCGAGCTACACGCTCTAGGGATATAAACCTCAGCACAACAATGAATAGAACATGCTTAGTTTCAAAACCCAAATCTACTCGAGTACCCTCAAAAATTTAAAAAACCCCCCCCCTTTTTTCCCCCAACCCTTTTTCAAAAAAAAAGGGAAAAAAAGGGGTTTTTTTGGGGGAAAACCCCCCTTGGGGGTTTTTTTAAAGGGAAAACCCCCCAAAAAAAACCCCCCCCCCGGGAAAAAAAAAAAGGGGGGGGGTTTTTGGGGGGGACCAAAAGGGGGAAAATTTTTTGGGGTTTTAAAAAATTTAAAAAAGGGCCAAGGGTTTTAAAGGGGGGGTTTCCCCTTTCTAAAAAGAGTTCCCCTTTTGGGAAAAAAAAAAATTAAAAAGGGGGGGGTTTTTAAAAAAAAAAAAAAAAAAACCCCTTTTTTAAAAAAAGGGGTTTTGGAAATTTCCCCAAACCCGGGAAAAAATTGGGCCCAAAAAATTTTTTTTTCCCTTTTTTAAAAAAAAAACCCGGGGGGGAAAAAAAAAAAGGGTTTTTTTTTTCCCCCCAAAAAACCCCCCAAAAAAAATTTTTTTCCCCCCCCCAAAAGGCCCCCAAAAAACCCCAAACCCCTTTTCCCCAAAAAAAAAAATTTTCTCCCAAAAACCCCCCCCCCAAAAAAAATTTTAAAAAATTTTAAAAACTTTCCCGGAAAAAACCCCCTTAAAAAGGGGGAAAAAAAAAACCCAAAAAAAAGGGAAAAAAAAAAAACCCCTTTTGGGGAAAAAAATTTTAAAAAAAAGGGCCCCCCCAAAAAAACCCCCAAGGGAAAAAAGGGGGTGGGAAAAAGCCCCCCGGGGTTCCCCCCAAAAAATAAAAAGGGAAAATTAAAAATTAAGGGCCCCAAAAAAAAAATTTTGGCAAATTTTTTTTTTAAAAAATCCCCCAAAAAATTTTTAAAAAGGGGGTTTTAAAAAGGGGGAAAACCAAAAAACCAAAAATTTTTTTTAAAAAAAAAAATAAATTTTTTTTTTTTAAAAAAAAAAAAAATTTTTTTTTTTTTTTAAATTTTTTTTTTTTCTTCTCCTGAAAAAAAAAAAAAAAATTTTTTTTTAAAATAATTTTTTTTTTTAAAAATTTTTTTTTTTTTTATAAAAATTTTTTTTTTTTTTTAAAAAAACCCCTTTTTTTTTTTTAAAAAACCCTTTTTAAAAAAAAAAATTTTTTTAAACCCAAAAAAAAAAAAATTTTTTAAAAATTTAAAAAAACTTTTTTTCCCCCTTTTTTTTTTTTAATTTTTTTTTTTTTTTTTTTTTAAAAAAAAATTTTTTTTAACCCCCCCCCAAAAAAAAAAAAAAAAAAAAAAAAAAAAAAAAAAAAAAAAAAAAAAAAACAAAAAAAAAAAAAAAAAAAAAAAAAAAAAAAAAAAAAACCCCTTTTTTTTTAAAAAAAAAAAAAAAAAACCCAAAAAAAAAAAGGGGGAACCCCAAAAAAAAAAAGGGGGGTTCCAAAAAAAAGAAAAAACCCAAAAAAAAGAAAAAAAAAACCAAAAAAAACCCAAAAAAAAAAAAAAGGGGGGGAAAAAAAAAAGGGGGGGGGAAAAAGAAAAAAAAATTTTGGGGGAAAAAAAAAAAAAAACCCCCGGGGGGACAATTTTAAAAAAAATTTTCCCCCCCAAAAACCCCCCCAAAAAAAGAAAAAAAAAAACCCAAAAAAAAAAAAAAAATTTAAAAAAAAAAAAGCTTTTAAAAAAAACCAAAAAAAAAAAAAAAAAATTTTTTAAAAAAAAATTTTTTTTTAAAAAAAAATTTCCCCAAAAAAAAAAAAAAAAAAAAACCGCAAAAAAAAAAAAAAATATTATTTTTTTTTTAAAAAAAAAGGGGGGGGGGGGGGAAAAAAAAAGGAAAAAAAAACAAAAAAAAAAAAATTTTTTA